>NW_010177760.1:0-909 GCF_000695765.1 Mesitornis unicolor
GGTGCGGTGCTGCCCCAGCACCATGGCCGTGGCTCCAGAGCCGGCCATGCCCTGCAGGGAAGGGGTGCGGAGCCGCCGGCCGGGTCCTGGCCTTCCCCATCCACAGAGCGGTGCCTGGCCCCTGCTCCCCAGCCCGGGCTGGGGCTGCGCTGGAGGCCCTGGTGGCCAGGGTGGAGCCATTGTGGCCAGGCCGGCCCTGGGGACACGCGGGAGGGGACGAGGAAATGACGGCGCTGGAGAGGGCTCGGGGTTTAAAAATAACCCACGGGCGGTATGGCCTCATGCCCTGCTGGGCTGAACTGGTGTGTGTGGGACCTGGACTGGGCTGAACTGGTGTGTGTGGGACCTGGACTGGGCTGGACTGGTGTGTGTGGAGCTGGACTGGGCTGAACTGGTGTGTGTGGGAGCTGGACTGGGCTGAACTGGTGTGTGTGGGACCTGAACTGGGCTGTAATGGTGTGTGTGGGACCTGGACTGGGCTGTAATGATGTGTGCTGGAGCTGAACTGGGCTGAACTGGTGTTCATGGGAGCTGAACTGGGCCGAACTGGTGTGTGTGGGAGCTGAACTGGGGCTGAACTGGATGTGTGCTGGAGCTGAACTGGGCTGAACTGGTGTTCATGGGAGCTGAACTGGGCCGAACTGGTGTGTGTGGGAGCTGAACTGGGGCTGAACTGGTGTGTGTGGGAGCTGAACTGGGGCTGAACTGGTGTTCATGGGAGCTGAACGGGGCCGTCCCACCCAGCATCGGACACAGGAGAGGCCTCCTGTACCGGACCCGAGCCCCAGCAGCTGCTCCGGACTGGGGCCCGACGTGCCCATGGCAGGGCTGGGGGGACGGGGAATTGGGGGGACGGGGCTCTCACGTCC
Organism: Mesitornis unicolor; assembly: GCF_000695765.1. Classification (NCBI taxonomy): domain Eukaryota; kingdom Metazoa; phylum Chordata; class Aves; order Mesitornithiformes; family Mesitornithidae; genus Mesitornis; species Mesitornis unicolor. Next base: position 870 of record NW_010177760.1, read on the forward strand.
GTGCTGCTCCTCCCTCCGTGCAGATCTTTGGTGACTATTA
>NW_010177761.1:0-8099 GCF_000695765.1 Mesitornis unicolor
CAAGGTAGACCACATCCACCGCTCTGCCAAATCAGCATATTGCAAAGCACTGCCACTAATCATCTCTAACTATGAATGCAGGTTCTGTGTCCTGATCTTGGGAACAAGGGGCTTATTGTAAGATTAATCTGAATGAAATACCCCAGTTCTAGTATGTCAGAATAAGCTCTCTTCCCATTTATTTGACAGGTTTTGCAGAAAAGTTTCTCAAACTTTCTAGACCACAGAAATGTGTCACAGCCTCAACTCCACCTTACCCATTCATGCCTCTGGTGAAAGATTTGCAAAGGCAGCAGGGGTGTGCTGACCAGCTGTGTTGAGGACTCCTGGAGTCTCACAAACCATAACTGGGAGGCTGCTGAGACTGAGTTTCACGGGCATGTGTTGAACAAACCAAAACACTCAATGATAGCCTTGGTCTCCAGGAACACAAGAAATACCTGAAACACAGATACTCCATTCCAGGGACATTTTCAAAACTGGAAGAGTGATTTCACTGCCAGTTTTATGCCTCAATATCCTAAGTTATGGCATATCAAACTGTGGGATAGAATACAGTACAGAGACGACAAGGGCCAGCAGTGAGCCATGCTGGCACTGCATACACCACAGTGTAGCACTGTGGAATGAAGCTGGCTGTGGTCTGGAAGTCATAAAGCTGCTCAGACTCAGCTGCTTAGGTCCTGCTGACCTATCCTGCATTTCCACAGGATGTATTAACTCAGATGCTAAGGCATCTACATTGTTTCTAGTTCTGGTTCTACCTTGGTCATCAGTGGCTCAGGGCCTGTTGGACCACTCAGTGGGCAGCATTAAAGGACCTATTGAGAATGGTGTCCTTGAAGTTCATGCTCCTGTCTGGTAGTTATGGAGTGTTATTTTACAAAGATGACACAAAGGATTTCTAGAAATTTCTTAATTCAAACAGAAACAGCACAACTGTGTGTTTCATTTCCACCCTGAGCTCTTGAACAACTAGGTGCCCTGCATTAAAAAATTTCAGTTTGTAAGATATAGATAAAGGTGTCACATGGAAAGATGAGATTTGTTCTAAAAAGTCATGGTATAAAAAGAAATTTTCTTACATAATGTATACACTAGAAGAGCATAAACAAGGCAGAAGCACCAGGCTTTCATATTTTCTAGGTTATCTTGCTCTGGATTGTGTTGTACTGCAAAACCGTGTCTAACACCTGCATAACAAAGCCATCAACTATTCTATTCTACCCATCCCCAAGAAATCATGCAGTTTTCATGGTATAATGGTACACCAGAACCTGCTGTTACCAGAGCTATGACAATCATAGAATCATAGCATAGTTTATGCTGTTTGGGTTGTTTGGCTGCAAACTGGTTGAGGCAATGCAACCTAAAGGAGAGGTTGAATGGGAATTTTCCCAGGGACCATACACCTTTCAACGATATCTGGATGACTACATTATTCCCAAAGGGTGACAGAAGCAGTTAGCAGATTTGGACAGGAATAAGGAACTGGCATGGCTGGTTCTGCACTGGGTCATCAAGTCCAGACACCTTTCACCTCTAGTGGCAACATCGTAAATCCTGTTCATCATCTGGCCAAGCTCTATCTTGAAATTATCTAGATTTCCTTTCCTCCATTACTTTTACTAGTGAGGCGCTTAAAATACTCTTCTAAGAGAAACTGCCACAAAATTCTCGGCCCAGATTAAAAGATAGTTAGTGTCCCTTTTTGAACACTTCTTTTAATTGTCCTCCGTTTATGGTTTATATTCAACCCTTCATCTCATGTTATACAGAACAATCACCTCTCTTCCGTTTCTTAAATCAAGAAAGTTAAATATACGATAGATGGCTTTAGATTAGAGGAGATCAGATTTCTTGTCTCACAGAATTGCACAGCAAATCTCAAGCACCTCTTCCAAACCACTCTTGTTCTATATCATGGGGAACTGCAGTGGTACAGTGAAGTATTAAAGACAAGGATTTGCTTATTCCTGTGGAAAAATACCTGTCTTGCTGTGCCATTACTGGAAACATCTCATCTGACATGTCCCTGGCTCACAGTCATGTGGGACTATTCCCAGTCCAGCAAGTTTTTTATAGTTCCTGCTATCAGGGTTGGATTTTATGTATTGGATTTTTTTCCAGCATTCTGGGTTGGAGATTTTTCAGTCACCTGAATGTACTGAGGTCTCTGGGCTTGGCTTTTATTTGGGATACGACTGGAGTTTTTGACATGTGCTCCATTCTCCTGATCACCTGGGTTTTACAGGCAATCCTGCATCTTTCTCCTTATTAAAATAAGGAACAAAATGCTCATCTCATGTTTTGTCTAGGACTTTATTCCCCTCCAGATCCACACCGATCCTGCCTCTTTTCTTCTTCCTTTTAATAGCTAGACACCTTTCACTACCTCATATTTATTTCTTCTGCCAGAAATAACTCAGTTTGACTCTTGGCATTTCTCATCCTCTAGACAGCATTAACAGATTGAATATTTTGCTAATGTATCTGAGGGGATGGTCCCAATTTGCCTTTCTTATTCAGGTTAGATTACAGGAGTCATTTGCTAAAAGCAAATAAACAAGAACCCTTTGCTTGTAAACATAACTTAATTGGTAAAGGAATAACTTAGAGATAACATCACAGTGCCCTTCTGACCTGGGTTGAGCCATTGCTTTCATGCTCATTGCTCCCATTTAATTTCCATGGCATACAGACTGCAGCTCCCATCAGACCTCAGGAAATCACCATGGAAATGTCACTATTTTTGACATATGGATTTAATATAACTTCCCTCACAACAGACTGTCTTTTTTCCCCATTTCCCTGACTCCCGTCTTACATGATGTGCAAGCTCCACTGAACAGGTGCAGCTCATCTGTTGTGTGTGTGGACAGCATCCAGCTCAAGAGAAGTGCACCTCACCACAGGGCTCTTAGATGTCACCATGTCCATGCTGAGAAAAAATGGTGGTGCTTTGCTCCAGTTAATAATGTCTTTCAATTTTGTGAGTATTTTCATGTAAGTCTAGCTGACAGCTTTTTTTTGGTGAATAATGAATAGAAGTAGGGTGAAATTAAATACCTCTAAAATGTTTTGTCAGTTTTCCCTCTATGTTCCAACTCTACTTTGCACTGACAGACAAATAAGATGCATATGAAAATAAAATCACCAATGAATAACTCATTTCTTCAGGAGAGCATGTAAAGCCAGGAAGATTGTCTTTCCCATTTATGACTTTAAAGCATGAATAATTTAGCAACATACTGGCACACTAAATATTTATTTGTGGTACTGCTTTGAGCAGAAAAGATTTAAAAAGGCACAGAAAACAAACTTTGCTTTGACCATAAAGCTATGAAGAGGAGATTTAAAAACTGGCTTGAGGGGTTTAGGAACCTCAGTTGCAATAGGATCGATGCTATTTAATTCCTGAGTTTCTTCTGGAAACATTCTCTCACATCCTGTGCAATTCCTAGATACTTACATTGGTTTGTCTCAATGGGACTTCTATTCTGGCACTTTCTGAACACAGTATTTGCCAATACTCTGGAATCAGCACTTGAAAAAAGACACATCGCCTACATTAGTTTTAATTATAAACACACTTTGTGCAATTAAAAATTAAATCTCCCATCCCTGACTAGCTTTTCTGAAATTGGGCTAACAATCTGAACACTTGTTTTGCTGTGTGCAAGGCAAATCATGATCAGCCCTTCCTGGAATCAGACTCTGGAGAAAAGATGGGGGCGGAAAAAGAGAATAACGAAGTCTATTTGCTGTAAATAGAGAGGAGGGAGCGCGGCGATGTGTTTGCCACCGTGCGGCTTCTGAAGATGAAAAGCAAACAACACCTAAAACCCCTCAGGCAACTCAATGTCTCTGTTTTCTCTCTCTGTTCTCAGATGTCACCATTTGAAACGGTACTTGGACTCCAAAACCTCTGAGTTACTTTTCTGTGTCAGTTTACAGCAGTGCATGAAGGGACAGGACAGAGTGGACAACATGTTCAGACACAGTCCTGCTTTCAAGTACTTGGCTTTTGAGTTCATGTGATTTTAAGACTGAGTTGATGGGATGCAATTAATTTTAGCTAGAGACAAACAGCACAGGTAAAGCTGTAAAGAGATACTGTATTTTAAATACAGAAGCAAAAGATGCTAGAGCTGTGACTGATCATCCAAATGTTTCCTTTCTGAATCATATGAGGAGTATCTTTTCCAGAAGCTGTCTCTATATTGTTCATTTGCAGCTCTTTTTTTAAACAACCTGATCATATTGTTTTCCTATGGTTAAGATGAGCACATTTTCAAGCTAGTGAATGAGCTGCCTGCATCCTGCAACACTGCATTTAAGACCAGTTTCTGTCATATCTTCCAGGCAAGAAAAGTACCTCATGGGCCTAATACTCTGTCCATAGCAGAGTCTGGAAAATGGAGGCTTCAAATGCAGAGTTAATTCCTGAGAGAGGTACAAAACATTTAAAGAGTCAATGAGATAGCTTTCTGAAAGAAGAGTCACAGCTAAAAGACAGGGCATGCATTTAGAAATTGTTGAGTGTTATTCACTGTCCTGTGTTATAGCACATGACTGGAACTGGAGTCAGACTAGATAATAGCAATAGTCCTTTATGGTCATATAAGCCATAAATGGTATGAAGATTGCAATGTGTATTTATGTTAAACCTGTAAAAACTACTTGAATCCGTCACTACTATTACAAAATCAGGCACACAGATGCTAGGGTAAGCCAGAATTAAAACTGCTAATTTATGCACAGCCGCTATGATTGCCTTTTAATTTCATAATTAATTATGCTCATTGCTCTGTGATGTGAGAGCTCAGGAAGAAAAAGAGCTCTTTGCCCACCTCTCCTGACCTGTTGGTGGCATGCCAGAGTGAGAAAACTTGTGTCATGGGCTGCTGGGAACACCTTCTTTTGGGTTTAGGGACCCTGGGAGCAGGGATTTGGGGACAGGGTTCCACTTTTATACTGTCCAGAGCAGTGGGATATGGATCTGAACCATCGAAGAGGGGTTGGACTTTGGCTTTCTTCTTTAATGAGTACTCCAGCTGTCACAGCTCTGAGCTTCATCCCCGCAGACAGGTTTATAGCGACATTCAACCCTGCAATGCCTCACTCCATCAGTGGACCAGACCTCAATCCTCAGGTCCCAGCTAGAAAAGAGAGGCAAGGGCATTTTCCAGCTGCAGAGGAATGCTGCGAGGGCAGAGAAGTCCATTACAGACAGATGCCAACATGCTCAGATGGCAAAGGTTAAATAACTGGAAAATGTCTCACAGAAGCCTGTCAGCTTCTCCACTGATCTTCTCCAGTGCAGAGGCCGGTAATTATAGTCCAGTACATTAAATTAAATGGTAAGTTTGTCCAACAAAGTGTAAGTTAATTAATTTCTACTTGTTCTCTGTAAAATTTGAAGTGAACTTATCTTTGTTCAAAGGACAACGCCTTAACCCACTGCCTGTAGTGTTTTCTAGTTTCACTGTCTTGGTTTAGCTACAACTCAAATCACATCACTCTGAAGCTTGTACCATTCACTGGGCAAATGTGTAAAAGCTGATTTATTTTTTTCTCCACGTTGTCTAGTGGTAGGTGACCGCATATCTGAAATAAGAATCACAGGCTTTGTTTACTATTCTGAGTATAAATTTTTCCTGCTTGAATTCCCTCTTTATTCTTGACATGGTTTCAGGCTCTTTAATTATTCAACACAATGAATATTTTCATCTTCACTTCACAATTCTGTAGTTTTAATTTCTTCTCCTCTTCTAAAAAAAAATCATCATTTGTTTTGCCATTTGGAATAAGTAATCTTCTGGGACTTCAAGAGAGCGTTCATCTTTCATCTTTCATTTGTAGGTGAAAACAGGAGGCTGCCATGAACAAATCAGTGGCACACGCTGATGCCCACAGTGTTAGCAGTGGGATTGTTTTCCACCCTCTGCCTCTGAAGCCTCCTTACTTCTTGACTAGGCATCTCTTCAGTTTGATGAGCTAAAGACACTTTCCTTAGCATATCACTGCATTAGCTGTGCGTTGTTTATGGATTTTCTTGATGAGAGACACTGGCATACACATCCATGTGGGAAGGTGGTCATGGTCCATGTACTTTAACACCCACCAGTGCCTTGGACAGCCAGGCTGGTGGTAGCTTCTGGAGAAGGGATGGGATTATGCAGGGTGACAACTACTGCTGGAGGGAACTGTTATCCACCTCCATCATGAGCAGTGCACTGGGCTCCCTAGGACTCCTCTCATTTCCAGATGTTACCTTTGTCTGTCCCCTTCCGATGGCCCAAGCTTGGCACCTCTGTGTGGGTGAGGTCACAAATACATTCTGCCTGCTCAACATGGCACTGTCTTCTGCCCTACAGACATTGCTGAAAAGTCTAGTCCCAGGCTGCTATTGATTTTAATTACATATCTGTATTCCAAGCCTCAGGTCTCACAGGTAGGCTCAGAAATTACTTTTTTGAAGGAGTATCTGCTATTTTGTTGAACTCTGAATCTTGCTCTAGAAAACTTATTCAGCTACAAATAAAGAGGCATTTAAAACCTCAACTACTTATTACCTAAGTATACATTTATAAGTCAGGCTCTACAGTGCATTGCTCCTGGTGAAAAAGAATTTCCTTTGAGAGAGACCTACCTTTCTTCATTTTGGGTATATTGATCTTAAGGGCAACCTGGGTTTTGTAGGATGGCTGACTGCAAATGTATTAAAAAATTAATATATACAGCACTGAGTGAAGCTCCAATCAAGAATATTCAAAAGTGAACTTAAACTACAGGAAATCAACTCTTGAGCCACAGCTTGCAATTATTTAAATATATAGAGCTACTCCTGCCTATATCGGTTAAATGTATTTTTGCCTTAGTTTATGATGTCAAAAACTGTATTGCAAATGACTTATCTACATCACGGTGATAAGTCTTTTTCTGTGGAGGAAGAGGTTAATATGCAGCTCTTTATGGCTTTCTGGGAATAAAAGATGAGGAGAATGCTCCAAACTTTTTACTGAAAGATGAAGCAATGACAAAGATGTAAGACATACCCACAGCCCACAAGTGCCTTTCATCAAATACTGCTCAATCAATACAATGCTAAACAAAATTTAGACCTCAGGGGTAAAAATAACACATTCAAGATCACTTTGGAAATTGGACTAAAAATAAAGATTAGGTTTTCCTTTGGAATTAGATGTTTTAATCCTTCTTTTCATATTTGTCTTTAAAATGCAGGATGGTTTGTTAAGCTGGGGTCCTCTGTGAGAGGGACATGTTAAAAAAAAGTGTGTTAACAGCAGGGGACCACAGAGGGAAGAGGATAAGATGCAACCTGCTTATATCTTTGCAGAGGCAGTTCCCAGCCCTGCACCCCCCCCAGCCTACCTGCAGCAGAGCCTTGCTCAAGGTAAAAGTATGAACTTTTGGGAGGGACTGGAGGCAGTTTATTCACCGGCTAAAACAGTTGTTGGGACCAAGGCAATGGACGAAGTTGGCTCAGCACTCCATCTGCAATGGACATAGGGCTTATCTCCTGCTGGATTAGCTCAGTTTGGTTGCATCCCAAGCCTTCCTTGGGTGGAGGTGGCTTGGCAGTTACTCTTGATGAAAATGGTTTTACAAATTGTCTCTTTGAAAAGAGTAACAGAGAGCTATCTGAGCAGGGAAGACCTAGTCCGCGGGAAAGATGCAAACTAGCTATTTCAAAATAAGTTAGAAAGGAGGCACCTTAGACAACACATATATGGCAAGATTCTACTTGGAGTATTGCATCCAGCACTGCAGCCCCTAGCACAAGAATACATGAATCTGTTAGAATGGGTCCAGTGGAGGATGATGAAGTTGATCAGAGGGCTGGAACACCTCTCCTATAAAGAAAGGCTGAAAGAGTTGGGGTTGTTCAGTTTGGACAAGAGAAGGATCCAGGGACATCTTATAGCAACCTTCCAGTACCTAAAGGGGGCCTACAAGAAAGCTGGAGAGGGACTCTTAACAAGGGCATGTAGTGATAGGACAAGGGGTAATGGCTTTAAATTGAAAGAGGGTAGATTTAAACTAGACACAGTCTCCCACGGCATCCTCACGGC
>NW_010177762.1:0-7636 GCF_000695765.1 Mesitornis unicolor
TCCAACTCCTCCTATTCTGGGATTCTGTGATCTCGTGAGTTAACAGTGCTTGGTGCTGTTATTGCCCTGTCTGTGTGTCAGGTAATTCCCATACACAAACTGGTGAGTGTGCCAATGGGGCACAGTGAAAAATACCCTGGAGGGGCTGCTGGGGCAGGTGCCCTTTGGTGTAAATCAGCAAAGGTGCTCAGCTCAATTTTGGGAGCCATGGAAGCAAGCAGCAAGATGCTGAAACAGGAACCAGTGTGAGCTGTGGGGGTTTCACTGGGTCCGCGAGCCCAAAACAACCCTTCAATGGTCATGACTTCTCTGTTGGCCCCAGGGTAGGGAGATCAAGCCCCACTGAGATTTGGGATGGGTGTTAACACCAACACCAACATTTTATGGGCTTAGGTTATCCATATGGGTATAGATTAAATGAGTGTTCAGCGCAAATCCAATTTAATAACTCATTTTAAACTTGCATATAGGTATCTATTTTACACCTAGTACGTGTCACCTTGCCTCTATTTACAGTGCATGAGAATCTGGTCCAGAAAAGCTGCTCAGGTCAGGAAATTGAAGCTATTTCTTCCGAGCTGTGTCCTGATTCCCTAGGGCACAGTCTCCCTCTTTTCCAAATCTTCAGCTTCCATTTGGGCACAAAAAGCTGTGACCGACTAAGGCACTTTATTCCCTTCTCCTGCTGCTAAATTCTTATCTGCAAACCCAAGTTATTTAAGTGGTGGTGTGCAGTTGTAACAGAGAACAGGCTTTTTTCCTCTGGGGTGAATAGAGCGTGTGCTCTGAAATTCTCTTGGGGAGGAAAAATAGACCACTGGAAATGAAGGTAAGCTTCCGTGCGTTGAAATGTTGATAGCAGCCCAGTAAAATCCTGGTGATTCACTGTAGAAAAATGGCATTTGTGATCTCTGTGCTTGCAGTGGATTACAGGGGGGGGTTATTTCTCTGCAGGATTTAGGGATGAAGCAATGGCCTTAGCGCTGAAGGCTTTTCCTGAGGTTGGTTCTGCAGCCGGGGTATTCGCTGGGCGCGTCGCTCGGGCCGTAGCTGCAGAGATGAAGTGGGACAGAGAGAAGAGAAGGTGAAATTAGATCTTGGAGATTGCATTCCAGGGCGAAAGCGGTTCTGCCTCTGCATTGCACTGTATTTTTGGTGGTGGTGATGCCTTTGGAATTGCTGCAGCCTTTCTCTCCGCAGGGTGAAGAATTGGTTCACTTGGATGGGAAGTGCTGTCCTGAATGCATTGCGAGTAGTAGTTCCTGTGTTTACAAAGAGCATACCAAAGCTGTGAGTATCCCCGAACTTTGGAGCACGTAAGAGTTCTGCTTGTACAGGTTTGGAGGAGTTGCCTCTCCCTCTGCAGTTTTGAGGGTGTTATTTGCAAGCATAGCAGAAAAATAATCCATTAATACCTTTTACAGGTTGCTTTTACAATTCACAGGACACCCTGCTTCATAGCGTTTGCATCTGCTGCAGACTTTAAGTTTGTCTTGCTTTCCCCCTTAATATTTAATATATATCTCATATATGTACTGATGGGTTCCCTGCAGGTCTCATGGAGTTAGAGATGCCTGACTTTTAACCCTATAAAGCAGGGCTTACATAGCTGGGACCGTGTACAGCTTTTCTGCCCACTGACTACAGTTTTTACTGCAACAGGAGCCCGTTATTTTGTGAACTTCCCTTCTGAAGTTAAATGGAAAGGAAACGTGAAGTATCTTGCTTTAAATACAGCAGTAATGGGCTTTTCATTGCTCTGACAGATGAGGCCTGGAGCTAATCGCTGCCCTTTGCCAGCAGATGTGAGAAATGGGATGTTTAATGCTGTCCTTTGTTTTTTTTAATGCTAATACTTCCCTTTCCTTGCTCAGATCTCTCTCCCTGACCCACGTGAAGTAAAACATATGAAGGTGTCAGGTTTATTCCAGTTTGTGCTTCATCCCTTGTGAGAGAGGCGCTGGCACAAAAGGACATTTAAAGTGCTTGGGGTCTCTCTGCTTTTTGACTTCCTCGCGTGGTACCAACCCAACCTCAGCAGCTTTGGGGGCATTTTCAGCAGAGCCAGGGCCATGGGTCGCAGGAGTGGGTGCAAAATCTCTGCCCTCCATCGACTGGTAAAAATGGGGGTGGTTTTGAAGGATGTGAGTGGTTCCTCTTCATCTCTGTGACATTTCAGCCCCTCCTCAGTGAGGGAAAACCAGGCTGCAGGGGAGAGGAGAGGCAGTGAAGTGCTGCCAAGGTTGGAAAGAGAGTTAAAGTGTGGCTAAAAGGTCATGATGTGAAGACCTAGATTCAGAAAGCGATCGTTATGCAAAGCCATGGGTTCAGATTATGGGTAATAGGAATAATCCTGGAGACACGAGGAAGTGCTTTTGAGTCAGAGAAAAGAAAGGTGAGTGAAGAAGAAGAGAGGGCTTACTGCTAACTGAGAAACACCCCAATTTTTCGGGAGCGTAGAGAGGGGATGTGTTCAGGCATTCACAGGCCCAGTCTCAGTGGATGCTTTGTAGGCTGCTTTATTCTGGGAAGGCAAAGGGGCAGGAGGGTTCATGGTACAGGGGCTCGCAGTCCCATTTTGGCAGGCTTGTGTGCTGAAACAGCCCCCAAAATGCTTCATTCACTGCTATCTGTGATGCAGCCTTGCAGCTGATCCAGGAATTTCCGTGCACGGCCAAAACACTTCGTGCAAATGCTCTCCTTCGCTGTTGACGCCGATGGTTTGCTGTCATCTCTTGCAGAACGGAGAGAAATGGGAAGAAGGCCCATGTGCAGAGTGCGAGTGCCGGGATGCAGTGGTGATCTGCTTCCAGCGCTCCTGCCCCCTCTGCCCCCCGGGCACCCTGGCTCTGGAGGCGAGGGGAGGCTGCTGCCCACGCTGCCAACCAGGTACGGACCAAAAACGACCCCTTTTTACCATCGCTCGCGTTGGGTGGGAGCTTGTGCATCACCTGCACCTCTGGCATAGGGTTCTGGCCTCCCTGCAGCCTTCCTTTCCCAGTACCACTCTGCCATCCCTGTGTAATTTTCGCTTGTCTTTGGTTTCCAGTGGCTAATTAACCAGTTTCCATAGCATTTAATTAGGGTTTGGGGCTCCAGCCAAGCCCCACGCTGGCTTCCCTTCATTAAAATCATAACTTCCCTTTGGCAAAAGGGTTTCTCCTTAGAGTTGGCGTTTTGAAAATGTTTTGTCTTTTAGTTTTGTCCTTTTTTTCTTGTCAGCACCAGTTTTTATAAGGTAGGAACCGCTCCCTTCTGAATCTTAGCGCGGATCTGTGGGCTCCTGATTATTTCTTGGGAGAGGAAAGCAGGAAGAACCTGCGTACGTGGTTATGCCACAAAGCTCACCTGAGGCTGAGCTGCTGCCAGTTAATAATTGTTTGGAAAGATTGCGATAGCCTTAGCTTATTTTATTAAATTTTGCATCTAAATTCAGTTTTCTCCGGGATGTTGTCGTTCTCCTTGACTTACATTTCATAGCTGGGAGGCTTTAGCTGCAGGTTGCTGGTTTTTGGTGTTGGGAGCTGCTCTTGTTGCGTTCGTAGAAGTTTGGTTTTAGCAGAGTGCTCCAGTTAATGTTTTATCTCGGTAAAAGAGCTTCACAGTTTAATTACGCTGTCGTTTGCAGGAGCGCCGTGGCGCGTTTGCCATATTAATGTTTTTAAAGCCTGTTATTTGCCACACACTAATAAAAATGCACAGCGCTGCTCTCCTCCATCTGCAATCTTGTGTCCAGTTCTGACCCCTCAGCTCCAGAAGGACAGGAACTGCTTGAAAGAGTCCAGCAGGGCCACAGAGATGGTGGAGGGAGTGGAGCATCTCCTGCTGAGGAGCGGCTGAGGGAGCTGGGGCTCTTGAGCTTGGAGCAGAGGAGCCTGAGGGGTGCCCTCATTAATGTTTATAACTTAGGAAAGGGCGAGTGTCAGGAGAAAGGAGCCAGGCTCTGCTCTGGGATGTCCAATGGCAGGACAAGGGGCAGTGGTCCCAAGCTGGAGCCCAGGAGGCTCAAGCTGAAAATGAGGCCAAAGTTTGTGAGTGTGAGGGTTCTGGAGCATGGCCCAGGCTGCCCAGAGAGGTTGTGGAGTGTCCTTGTGTGGAGACCCCCAAAGGCCTGGCCGTGTTCCTGTGTGAGTGCTCTGGTGATCCTGCTGTGGCAGGGGTTGCACTGGGGGAGCTTTCCAGGTCCCTTCCCACACCTCATATTCTGAGATTCTGTGAAAGGTGAGGAAAAATGGAGTCTGGGCAGTTCAGATGAAATGATTGTGGATTTTCAAAAGGGAACAGCATCTGCACAGGCTCCTAAGGAGGAGACAGGTTAGAAAGTGCCCTCAGCACCCACCTCTTCTCCTTCGTACCAAGAGGTGCCACCGTGTGCTGGTTACCCCTGCAAATCCGGCCTCTTCATTCCCCAGTGGTAGCTTTTTGGGAAATACAAGGTGGGTATTGAACACACAGAGCCAAACTTGCATTTCTGTGTCCTGAAAGGGAAATGGAAATTTCCTGTACCAAAACCTGCTGCTTTCTCTCTGTCTTTTTCCATTTTGCATCAGAAGAGATGGGAAGCAAATAGAAAATGCAGCCGTGGGGGAAGCAGGCAGGGTGAACCCATCCATCCTCAGCATCCAGCCCCAAGCACAGCTGTATTTCTGTGAAAACCAGCAAATACACCCTCACACCGAGAATATTTGGGTTGGAGCAGAGGGATTTCTTCTGTACCTAGGGAAAAATCACCCATTTTGTACCTCTGCAAGGTACAGTTCATGTCAGACTGGACCAATAGGGCTGCGTGTACCTCTGGGAGATTACTGGAAAGAAATGGATAAAGACAGGATTCATTCTCTGGCTTATTCCTCCTTTTCCCTGGTTCCTCAGGAAGGAACAGACTACAGCAGAAGTAGCTCAGTAGTAAGGAAAAACTGCTCCTGGCCTCTGCAGAGAGAGCAGCCGTGCCTTTGAGAAGAGATCTGTGGTCAGGAAATGCTCCGGTGCCGCTGACATAAAGGTTTTGAGTGACCTCTTGCAGGGTTTGCCTGAAGGAAGCCCAAATTTTACTTCTTTTGGGTCATTAATTCCTGAAGGCTTTGTGATTTTTACTGTTGAGAAGCCACGTGGGCAATTAATTTCCCTTTTAGCAATTGCCTGGAAAGTCTGAGGTGTTGTGCTACCTTACAAGAATAAAGCAGTGTCATATTTGTCCCCTTTTGGAAGAAAAACACTCCAAAAACTAAACACACCTTGACCCAGCGCCAGAAGCTAATGATGAATTTCGCTTGGGTTTTGGAATATGTGGTGTTTTATGCCTTCCTGATGGAAAACTGCTGATGTCTTTTGCCTCTGTGTCTTTTCTTCGTGCCAGTCGAGTGCCACCCCGACTGCTTGACCTGCTCGCAGTCCTCCGACCGCTGTGACGCCTGCCGCGATGCGAGGAGGCGGCTGCAGGACGGGCGTTGCGTGGAGACGTGCGCATCCGGCTTCTACCAGGATGGGGGCACTTGCTTAGGTAATTTTGCAAGGGTGGCTCTTTTCTCTGGGCCTTTGTGTTCGTAGGATCCCACAGGATTGCCAGGCTTTGCTTGGAAAAGCCTTCAGCAGTAACCACCGGCTTAAAACTTCAGGTTTCAGGTGGAAGCCCCTGAAAAATGTAAATACTCAAACTCTTTTGGTAAAATAAGGCAAAATCATCTCGAGAGATTGGTTCTCCTGGCCCTCTGCTCTGCCCTGCTCACACCACAGCTGCAATCTTGGGTCCAGTGCTGGGCCCTCAGCTCCAGAAGGACAGGAACTGCTTGAAAGAGTCCAGCAGGGCCACAGAGATGAGATGCTGGAGGGAGTGGAGCATCTCCTGCTGAGGAGCGGCTGAGGGAGCTGGGGCTCTTGAGCTTGGAGCAGAGGAGCCTGAGGGGTGCCCTCATTCCTGGGGACCAAGTTGGAAAGGGCAGTGTCAGGAGGAAGGAGCCAGGCTCTGCTCTGGGATGGCAAATGCCAGTACAAGGGGCAATGGTCCCAAGCTGGAGCACAGGAGGTTCAAGCTGCAGATGAGGCCAAAGTTTGTGAGTGTGAGGGTTCTGGAGCATGGCCCAGGCTGCCCAGAGAGGTTGTGGAGTGTCCTTGTGTGGAGACACCCAAAGCCCTGGCCGTGTTCCTGTGTGAGTGCTCTGGTGATCCTGCTGTGGCAGGGGTTGCACTGGGGGAGCTTTCCAGGTCCCTTCCAACTCCTCATATTCTGGGATTCTGTGAGAGCAGAGGAGTCTTGGTGCATCAAGATGTTTGGGGTTAATGCATCTTTCTTCTCTCTTGCTTTCTCTTGGAAGCTTGCAATGAAACATGCTCAGCCTGCACCAACGGCTTTGAGTGCTCGTCGTGCCGGGCATCCCTGCTGCTGAGGAACGGGCAGTGCGTGCCTTCGTGTGGAGCGGGATACTTTCAGGATCAGCTCCTGTGCACAGGTAACTCAGAGCTAAAGGGATTGCAGTATTTCATGGTAGCAAACCAGCAGAGAAAAGCTTTCCCCGAGCTATTAGGTACGCTCTCCACTGAGGGATCTGCTGTTGACATAGGTGTTAATGATCACCCCAGAGTAAAGCGAGGAGTTAACAGAGGAGCTGAGTCATAGGGTGTAAAATTGATGGCTGGTTGGGGAAATATTCATTAAAACTCCTCGTCGGATCAGTTCTGTGGGTTTAAAACTCTCCACTTTTGAACGCTGCGCTTTTTCACCACCGTCCTCTTTCAATTCAAAACTCTTTTGGAAAAGCGGCTGTGGTTTTTAAGGGCGCAGAGCAGGATGCGTGTGCACTAATTTTACTGAGGATGTAACAGCCTGAGCCATGCCTGGCAATCTGATCCGTGGGGGTTTTCTTTGGGCAACTGCAGCTGCTAATGCCAGGCCTTCCAGGAGATGCCACTTTGAGATGCGTAGAAAATGGCTTGGAGGGGTGGGGGGTTGATAGGTCTCAAAAAAGCTCGCAGAAGAGACTTTCTGGAAGAAGTTTCTCCCAGTATTGCCTTTCATTTCCTTCATATGGTGTGAAAGTTGATTGGAATTACAGTTTTCAGGAGGAATATTTACAAAGAAAATCAGTAATTGCATAAAGCACCGAGATGTGTCGAAATCCTCCCTGTCTTGGCAATTTGGAAGACTGAGAAGAAGATTGGAAAGTACAATTTTCTCTTTGCTGCGACTCTGAGAGTGCTTTAGTGAGCTTCCCCTGCTCCTTTGAAGTATTGGTGCTTTTCCCAAACTGCGAGGCAGCTTCTATTTCATGGTGACACGTTAATTGTTTTCTCCCAAGTTAACTCCTTTGTCCTCTGGGTGCTGACCTTTTTAGGAGGTTCCGAATCATCTCTGCAGGCCTCGTTCAGCAAAGAGGAGGAGCACACGCTTAGAGCTGTCACTGTCATGGATTTGGAACCAGCCCTCCCACTTAAAATTAAGTACAGGCTTTGGGCTTTTGACAGATTCTGGGGGGAAACACTTGAGATTCCAAGTCCAGCTTTTCTGAAGTGGTTTGCCTTGAAGAGCTGACATTGTCTACCTGGACTTTAGCAAGGCCTTTGGCACCATCTCCCACAGCATCCTCCTGGATGCTTTGTCCAGCATCCTCCTTTCATGCCTTGTTTGGCTGGGGTTAGTTTC
>NW_010177763.1:0-18014 GCF_000695765.1 Mesitornis unicolor
TTCTGTGATTCTGTGATTCTGTGATTTCCTCCATACCATACAGCTGATAAAGTTGAGATAGCATCCCTTGCGACCTAAGAGAAAGTGGAGGCTTTGAGAAGTAGCAGTTTCCTCAATTTTTCCATGGGATACAGTCATTTTACCTGAGTCTTCACTCCAATTCCAATTAAGCTTATGTATGTGGTGCACTGTATGAACAGTTGTATTTATGATGTAGGAAACATGCTGAGTTTTAAGATGTACAAGGACATATATATATATAGTTATTCTGATTAAGGTAGCAGAGTTACAAGTCATTATGTTGAGTAAAGCATCAAATAAGTTTTTACACTATTGTATATATGCCCTTTAGCCTTTCATTTAATCTTGACTTTATTAAAACAATATAAAGTTACCATTCCTATAACTGTACCTAGTTTCAACATGATGCTGTTAGGGCACAAAACGCTGCATTTTATGAGAGCAGTAGGTCTAAACACATGGATGACAGGCATGCTTTTTGAGTGGGATAGGTCAAGCCATATGCTTCACACCACGTAGCGATATCTCAGTGTGGGAACTCGTAACTACATGTGGAGGTCACTCCTGCCTGACGTCTAATGACTGATGCATCTTTGTCGAGCAGCATGTGGGCTGTGAAATGGCTTGAATCAGAAATCAGGAGCAGAGATACTTCTTTTCATGCTGGGAACAAGTATTTTTTAACAAGACGACAGATCAGATCAATGGCAGTCTCTCTGTTTTCAGGTACGGCTATATATTCACAGAAAATTAATTGCAGGTGAAGAAATTGCAGAAGGTACCTGTGGGGTCTTTTCAGAAATTAATTTTCAAAAAATTAATTAAAAGATTAATATTTTCAGGCCACGGTTAGGGCAGACTGTGTAAGAGACCACCAGGTGTGGCAAAGTGTTTTCTTGTCTTTGGATTTTATAGCCTAAACTCAAAGGCCTTATGGAGAACAACCCTCAAAGTGGAAAGCAGCTGGGCCTGATGAAGGATAAATTAAAGAAGTGGGAATTTGAGAAGGGGTTTAAAAGACAACTGGATGTGAATGGGGGAAAATGGGAGGATAAGGAGATGTCATAAAAAGATAAAATCAGGCCTGAGAAAAAACAAAGGAGCCAAACGTGTATCCTGCGGTGAATGCAGAAGAAAGGTAGGGCACAGAAAGAACCAAGAATAGGAATATATGGTGAGGAAGAACAGGATGAAGGGCTTGAACTTCACAAAGAAAGGAACGGAAAGCAGTGAAGGGAGCTGGGGCTGTGCCCTTGCCAACTGCGGCACAGTCCCACAGGGTCTCAGCAGAGCTGGCTGCTGGTAATAGAGTCTATCGACAGCCCCAGACACAGCCAGGGGATGAACCAAGTGCAAGGCCCACACAGTCAGAGCATCAGGAGGTAGGGCTACAACATGGATCCAAGGTCCACCCAGAAGATGAGGCCAGAGACAGGGCTGGAGACAGGCACACCTACAGCATAGCCCAGGGAAGGTCTGGGAGCCCAAGGCTGAGCTACCTTGAGCTCCTGGGCCATGGGCAGAGGATGTGAGTGGGGGTTCCCAGTAAGGGCAGTCAGTGCCATTAAGGCCTATCACTTCTAGAGGCACATTTGATGCCAAATACTAGATGCTAAGTCATGGTGGGTGACTGCCATCAGGTAGAATGGGAAGGAAGAAAGGGGGAGATTTTAAGAGAGATTTTTGGAAAGTGTCATCCAACAGAGCCACAGAAGAAAGCTGGGTGAGGATAGAGGAGATATGGAAAAAAAGGATTGTTACTGTTCTCAGAAGGACAGTAAAACTGGTAATGATGAAGAGGAAAGGGATGAGATACTGCAATGATCAGGAAACTGGCGCAGGGACCATATCAGTGTTGTTTTCTACTAGCATTATCACCAGCCGAGGTCAGAGTTCTAGCGTGAAACTGTTTTTGAGTTATTTGAGGTGAAAAATACCCATGAATTTTGTGCATAACAAAACAAGACATAACAAAACGAGTCTTGCCTAATCCAGCAAGACCTGCAAGAATGATCTAACCTTCCTAAAGCAGTTCATCTCTAGTCTCAAATGAGGTTCAAGACAGTATCAGATTATGAAAAAAAAGTCTTTCTAAAGTGGTCAGAAGCTGAAAGTGACAGTATACTTACGCACATTCAGCTCACTTTTAACCTTATTGTAAGGCAGATGGGACAAGGTACTGGCTGGCTGGAGTTTGGCTTTCTACTCACTGTGCCATTAGGCCATGCTGTTTATGAATTACTTCTGTTTGTCTCAGTGCCCCTCATGTAAACTGGTATTATATATGCCTGTCTTATTATAGGGTAATCTGTAGTCTGGTGATAGGAATAAAAAATCATTTGTAATCATAAGATTAGTACTGGCAAGCTGTAGTCATAATAGCTACTGAAACGCCATGCCTACTTAATAAGCTGCTTAACTAACTCTGTATTTTGGGCTACATTTACAGAAAGAGGCTGTAGATGTAAAGTGTAGATATAATAATTAGGAAGAAAATAAGTGTCTAAATAACCTAATTACTCTTGCAAGTCAGGAGGCTTGATGTGTTGCTCTTATCAGTGGAGACTGCAATTCACTGAACACTGGAAGGCAGGCTTGAAAAAACTGCAGTTATAAAAAGAAATGGCTGAGCCAAATATTTTGTAAAAACAAAGTAAGATTTGAAAAGGGAGATCCTGAATTAAATCAGGCAACCCATTATGTGTGTGGCTGGAGTCTATGCTGTAAGCCAGACTCCTGCATTTATTTAAGTCTGCTCACTATATAATTTAGGGTAGTGAGGTGAACTAAGGATGAAGCGTTAGCTTCAGCATAGAATTTTCATCCTGATCACTGGAGCCTGAAGTTATTAAAAGAACAAACACAATTATGACATCCTAGGAGACTGGCACACATATAAATCTGGATATGCTGCCTGTTTCTCACAAAGCATATGTATAGATCTGTGTACTGCCTGCTTTTTATTTTAACTAGGTTTACTGCAGCTGTTGCTCCGAAAAGAACCATTTAATACTCTGGGGAAAGAGAAGCTGCAGAAATCCTCAAATTAATATCTATTAAGAAAAATAAGCTTTAAATAAAATGCTTGTTTATGTGGTTAAAACTCTTGTCCCTTGAATAAGAACAAAGAACCATCATTTTGCTAGTTCTAGACCTTTCCTAGCTCCTAGCTAATCAGCTTACAATAATACCATAAAAAATTAATAGCAGCTTATTCTTCCTCTTCCTCTCGTCCTTCAAAATTATGAGAATATGTAGGGATGTGAATAATTTCTGAAAAAGAAAAAAGCCCATAGTCTTTAAATTTAACCAGTAGATGTGATTTTCAGATTGGCTTTTATGAAAATATTTTGAGCATCAGGTAGCTCAGCATTACCTATTATCTGTGCACATGAATGCCATAACTCTCAATCTTTCAACTGACTAATAGCGATGTGTATATATTATATAAAGTGTATTAGATTTCACCTGACAGTCTCAACTTCAGTGTTTGCAGAGTGCAGAGCACATTATGGAGTCTGTAGATTTTAGAAGTGTCAGCAGAGAAAAAAAAAAACCCAAAACGGGTTGTTCTGGTCCAAAAGGACAGGCCCTTGGGAAGCTCTCATAGTGTATTGCCAGTCTCCAAAACTGTCCTGCCAGACATCTTTCTGATGCCCTGTTCTTGTTTCAGGCACTGCCCATCCTCTTAGCCCTGCTGCCTGGGACTGAGAGGACTCTCTTCCCTCCTGTCCCTCTCCAGCTCCCTGTTTTAGCCTACTGGAAACCCTGTTGGGCTGATTCTTGTGTTCCTGTCTTCTCCTCTCTTATCTTTTAGTGGTATCACCATCTAAACACCTGTCAGTCTGCTTCCAGGCTAACATATTTTTGTATGTCACTACATCCCATCTCTGTACCTTTGCCAAGTCGCTCCTGCTGTTCCTGCTCCGGTTTCTTGGGATTCTGTTCTGTCTTCAGCTTCCTCCTCTTCTGCATAAGTTCACTGCCATATCTGTAACTGAAAGGGAGTGACTTCCAGTAGTGCCCTAAAACACTATCTGTAATACCCACAGATTAAAGGAAAAAGAAAAAAGATAAAAGAAAACCTCATGATCTAGGCAATCAGGGACTTGGTTCTCTCAAGATTTTATATTTTTAAGGTGGAGAGATTAAAAGTCTTGGAGGTGTGATATAAAATAAAACATAGATGTCTTAAAGAAAGATTGTGTCAGACTAATCTGTTAATCTCCTGAGGCAACAGCTGGTTTCCCAGGGAAGGGAAATGCAGCAGATATCGTCTATCTTGACTTTTGTAAACTGCCACCAGGGAAAGTACATGTGGAGACTTGGATTAATAGAATTGATAGTAAACTGGCTAGAAAGGAACCAGATTGCATTGAAAGGGGTAATACTGGGCCAGGGCGGACTTTGCACACCATTGATTTTTTGATGGTGCCACAAAATAAATTGAGTGTACCAGTGAAATTGCCATTGACATTTTTCTGGAAATTTTTTTTAGGGGGTTAAATATGATGGTCCTGTAGTGGCACAATGTTTAATTAGAAATATTTGCATCTCGCTCACTAGCTCTTCTGTGGCGTTGCTCCTTGAGCTGCTTCTTCTGATGCTACAAGCAGCCCGCCATCACTTTCCGGCCACTGGGAGGTCCTCGGGTAGGACTGCACCAGGGAAATGGGCACACAAGGACTTTTTAGTGGAGACAGCCCTGCAACTGGATTATCTGCTGTTACAGTCCCATTCCTGACCAACTGTTAAAACAAAAAAAATTTAGGGGAGTTTTTAGGCTTATTGAAGAATTAAATTGAACACAATTATGAATTACAAAGAAAGGAAGAAAATATACTTCTGTATCATCTTAACCTACTACTGATTTTTCCAGTCTTTTCAGTATGGACAGAATAACTCACAGGATAGAACATTTTAAATCAGTAATTGAAGTAAAAAGTATTTTGGTGTGATGACAATGCTTCACTATCAGTGCCCAACTGGATTCCTGCTTCCTTTCTATACTATTTTGTGCGTTTGTCTCATTCTTGGAAAATAGCAAGTCAACTTTGTTTCATTTTTCTTTAGTGAATGAATTCTCATGAAGGGAAACAACAGACAAAAACCTGTGCTTAATGCTAACAGTACTAGCAGAACATAGAAACATAAAGTCACTTTTCAATATAGAAGGAAATGGGAAGTTCTCTTGGGGTCCAGATTAGGACAAAATTAATCAGGGTATTTATTTCCAGTGGCTGTTATCTGCTTGCTTTCTAAAAGCTTTGCTTGAGTAGAAGTGCTTTGCAGATGTGAAAGGCTCAGTGGCAGTCCTGATGTGGAAAATATCAGGTGAACCACCCAAACCACCTTGTTTTCCTTTATATCTTCTAGACCTGTAGGTAAATAATATCCTCACTTTGCAAGACTAACAAAATAAGTACCAGCAAGCTAAACATACACAGAGGAAAAGATGAATAAAAAATAGATGGCTGTGATGAGGTCCCCATCTAAGAGGAAAGGACACGGTTTCACGGGTAGGTGCATATAGAGAAAAATCACTCTGTAAGTGTGATTTACAGTAAGTAAATCTTACTTAAGTAAGATTTATTACTTTAATAAGTAAATACTGTCAGAGTATCCTGAAGCATCAGAGGATTTGTGATAAGGAATCAAGTGTAAAATCTTGAGATAGTGTCTGTCTGCTCTCCTGCTTTAAGTATGTACCAGCTTTTTAAATCCTTTCTCTCTCAGTCTTCTCTAGTGTGCACTTCATTTAAAAGTTTAATATTATAATATTCCTACATTAATCTTGATTGTCCCTATGTCTAGTTCTGCCTGTTCTTGGGAAAGTATAAAAGCAATTTCTATAGCACAGCTGAAAAGCAAAAAATTGTTGGATTACTATACTGTTGTGTGTTACAATAAAAATATAGCATTATCTAGGGAAGTGTGTAGTTGATTAGAGCATAAATATCAAACTCCTAACTCATACCTCTGAGTATTTGATTCCTGCATCTTATAGAAGCAAGGATCTCTGCTGAACAGTGTGACATTTCATTATTTTGGATTTGCTATGATGAATAATATTGTATGTTATTGGCCTAGAAGAAATATTACTATAGTAACTAGATCATGATTCATTTTTTATGGTTTTTTTTTCTATATTTCCTAAGGGATGCCTGTCTAGACTGAAAATGTTTAAACTAACTCTTGGTAAGGGTAATTAATTTTTTCTAGAGTGCTATAAATAAGGGACAGATAAACAACAGTACTTACATACTGATTTTTAAAAACACAGTAGGTCCATAACATTCTTGAAATAATGATAATATAGTTTTATTTTGTGGCATTTTTTATTAGTAGCTTTCTGTGTTGTTATTAATCCTGTTTAGTGACCTAAAGCTGGGTTCCCACATCAATGGTATTGCAACTCTAATGAAATCTTTAGACATATAATATGTACAGTGCTACAAGTGAGGATGAAAATATAAGTGGGGTTGGCTGATTTAGATCAAAGTAATGAGCTCACTTATTCATTTAAATCAGTAAATAGGAAATCTTGGCATAAGAGATACGTTGCTATTTTATATTTTGGATTTGAACATATTTAATTCCTTATGATGATTCTTACGGGTCATCAGTCAACAGGCATATGTTGGCAAATATCGTCTTTGTTACAGTGTCTTATCAGCATTAGGAATAGGAGGATATGTTAGATATGTACCCATTTATCGAAGCATATATAGAGCTTAATGTGCATCTGCTGCATCCTTGTTTTTATTAGGGTAAAAGATGCTGTTTGATTTTGGTTTTCTAATACGACTGTTTCAAAAACTCATCATCTATGTCAAAGCATGTTTGTCTGCAATTAGAATTCATAGATACTCAGGGTTCAGATAAAAAGCATGATTTTAAAGTAAAAGTAATTAAAATTACCTCAAATACAAGAAATATGTATAAAAATAAGCTTATTTAAGCACATTTTGTGTTTAAAATTCACTTAGAAACCTGAAATAGTATCTGTAACAAGGAATTTGAAGAAGTCATTATTCTTTTTCACAGAATAGAAAATAATTTTTTTTTTATTCCTGATAGAATTTGCAGCTTGAATAAAACTAGTCAGTAAACTGTAGTAGCTGAATAAATGGAAATGAAGAAAATATTCACCTTTTATTTGCAGAAAGCTTAAAAAACTCTGGCTTCAGGTTTTTAGTTATTTCTGCCTAATGTTTGATTGGAACTGGCCTCAGTTTAGGCGTCAGTGTGCAAGTGTTACCATTTTTTAATGGCTGGATTTGAAAACTAAATATCCAGTTTAAACATCTACGAACTGGGAGGAGGCTGTGGGATTTCTTGTGTGAAAAAATTGGCTTTTATTTACCCTGAATCATACCCCAGGATAGTCACAGTAACTTCCTTTAGTAAAAACATAGGAGAATGGAGCTCTGTCAGCAGAACTGCCAGCTGATTTACTTTCTGCCTTTTGTTTTCCCTGTAAGTGGTGACAGGTTCAGAGCATCACGCAGTAGCATATGACATTTCATAAGAGTTCATAACTTATGCAGTCAGACTTGTTGGATTACAAGAGGCTGGAAGCAACAAGTGCTCTTTGCATTATAAATGAAATGGCTTATTTACAAGGATGACATAGCTATATTAATTGCAAGACATTATGATGAAAGGGATAGGCCTGCGCTGTTTAATAGCGCTGTTTAATGTTAATTAGAAGAAACTCATTTTTGAGAAGAAACAAATACATCTATTTAGTTTGCTGTGGGTTTACTGAAGTGCTCCACTGACTGTATTTTAAAACATTTTCCTTTTCCAGCAATTTTAAGTGGTTTTTTCTTCATGCATTAGCCTAATGTCATGGCAATAAAGGAATACTGTATCAAGGTTCACATTCAAAATTAGAAATGGTGATCACCTCCATTGGTAGAAAATGCAGCTTGTTCCCTGCTGTATGACACTGGCCAGGCACCAGCTGGAGTGTGCTGTCATCCCTGAGTGTTGAACCGTAATTGGACTAACTAATTGGAGGCACAACCCCTGAAATAAAGATGCTGTTATTACATCTGCAATCATCTACGCGGGGCCCTTGAACCTGCCCTGCTGACTCTGTAGCTTTTCCCTTTTCTCGCTGGGAAGGTTCCCAGGCAGGAGCAGCTCCATTGTGGCTTCTGGAAGTACCCTTTTGACCTCCACAGGTGCTTTGCCCTGCTTATGGCTCCTCATGTTCCCTCCCCTTTGCCCCCTCTGGAGGGAGCAGCAATCCTTAGGCTTTCCAGGGAGATGTCAGTTTGATTTAGTACAGAAATGATGAGAGACTTGTCACATCTGAGTAGGGATTTTAAGGTTGAGCTGGCCATCACTTTTAGGATCATCCCTAAGTGACTGCTCTTCTCGAAATGCATACTGAGAAAAGGAGAGAGAGAGGTGGTGAACATGGTGGTGGGCAAGATTTGGGAGCATGGCGGTCTTAATAGGAGGGTGCAGGGGCAGGTGGTGAGTTGACTTGGTGTGGGTTGGTGTGAAGAAGGATGGAGAACACAGGTGGGAGGACAGGGTTGGGGAAGAAAAGGGCATTAAGTGGAAAGATAATAAAAATGGGGAATTGCAAATGAGGCAACCTTTCAGCCTTCTAAATGATCAGTTGCCTCTCTTGGAGGCTGTTGTCCTTTGTGCAAGGCTTGCATATTCATTTTTTATTGCAGATGGGTGGTTTCGGTGCTCATGAACTGCATTACACACTGATTTTCTTACTTTTCTGCTATGACACTCTTGGGTTATATGAAGGAGAACGAAGCTTAATGGTTTCTTGATTTTATAGATCAGTTTGTGGCTTAAGCAAAGTACCCACCCCCCCTGGAGGTCTTATTTGCTGTTCTGTTTCCCCTGCAAAGTGATTTGAACTTCTCCCTTTCTTCCAGTGGCTTGTTAGGCTGCCCTGGATAAGGCTCAGCCAAGTGAGGAGGGATATCCAACAGCGCTGGGAGTTGTGAGCAAGTTCTGCAAGGATGGCGAGGGAGGTTGTGATTCACATCTTAAACAGGGCAGGGTTTTTACAAAGCTGCTGAAGTCTCAGGGAAGCTTAAGCATTAGTGACCCTTAAGGAATTAAAGAGAGTTGAGATTTTAGCAGGCATTTCACTAATGAAATCACAGGTTTGTAATTTCATTTCACTTCCAAGGCTAAATGCTAATCGAAGCACATCCTTCCTTTCCTTGTTACAGGGGTATGTGGATAGTTCAATTAACGTCATCAGCGGCGAGAAAGCATAAACAGCCAAGGGCACAGAACATGCTGCTTCTGTGGCTTTCACAGAAACAGGGCAGAGACTCTTAAAGGGATGAAAATGACTTTTTCTTTGTGCGATACAAGCAAGCCCTCAGCTCGTTTGCACTTGTGACCCTTCTGCTTTAGTCCTAATGTGTTTTTTTACTGAGCGCTGGCCTAAGATAACCTGCTCCTGCAGTGTTTTACAGTCCCCTTATAAAATGTGCATGCAGTCTGGCCCTGCCACAAGCTGCAAAGCCTCTGCCTCCTTCTACCCTCGCCTGAAAGAGAAAGGACTTGCTGATTTAGTAAACCCAAATACAGGTGTTGCTGTATGAGAAGCCCATTCTCCATCGTCCTGAAGACAAATACTGAAAATACTCTAAATCTTTAATTTTATTACACGTTATATGTCACTGTTCCTTCACTGTGTGTATGTAACCAACTGGAATGAGAGTGATGTCTCTGCTCAGGAAGTACTGCAGCCATTTCTCAGCTAACATACATCAGCAGTTTGTCAGTGAAATGCTATATAGCAGTTTTAGAGGCAAAGAAGTCCATCAAGTCTAGATTAGAAATCACCTCGCCAGGACCATGAATTTATAGAGAGCTGCAAGATATGGAAGTGGAGGGAAGAGGGAAACAGGAAAAACAAAAGAAGAAACAGAGAAAGATGCAGAGAAATAGAGAATGATGAGCTGAGGGATTCCTCCTCCTGCCTTTTTTCAGGAGTGTCTGAAGTTCAGCTTTGCCTATAATGATTGCCTGTGATCACAAATATGTCATTTTCCCCTGGCTTCTAATGTTTCAAGCTTTTCACTGGGGACGAGATGAATAATCATATGTTTGAGAACATATAATGCAGAATTCTAGAAATACAGTTGGTTCAATTGAATGATAATGGTTCATTTTACACCCCAAGGAAGGCATTGCTTATCTTCAGTCTTCTGATTAATTTGACATCATTTTTATCTAACTGACAAGTCAGATAAGTCTCACTGACAAGACAGATAAAAGTCAGATACCAAGTAATTTAGGTAAAATAGGAACCCTTATAAAATGCTTGTGTTTTTTCCATATCAAGAGCATTACAATTTTCTGATGACATCCTGTTGGTCCAACAGTAGAAATATGGTAAATACCAAAATCAAAATAAATTTTGTATCAACTGTATGCATTATTGGTGATGACCTTATGTATTCATGAGCCTCACCAGAAGATATAATTGCTCATTATATTTTATACAACATCCCTTAGAGGTGCTGTGAAACAGAAGGTCTTCAAGTTAGGTTGAATATTAAGTTATTTCGATTACTGAAATAGTTTCAGCAGTAATTTTGTAGTCTTTACTTTAGGGATTTAAAGCCATGCAATAGCATGCCATGAAGTTGTTGCTAGTGATGCAGTGTTGATTATGATGATGGCTGCTGATCTTACTAAATTTTTACTATCAATCATAGGTAACATGAAAATCTACTGCTTTATTTGACAAGTGTGTTGTGTAGTTTTTACTAGTAGGTGCTGACAATTCCCTCTTCCCTCTTTGTAACCATGAGAAAAAGTCCAGAAGTCAAAGTAAAATTTCATTCTTTTCATCCCCAAAGACTCGTTGAAGGGTTTATAAAGAAATAGGATCCACTGTAGTTCTAAGTTATTTTTTTATCTTATTTGATATACTCTTTCCTGCAGGATAATGCCTTTCTGTTACAACCAAAAGATTGACTTTTCCATTTATATAACTTTTATGGTTCTTTCCAAAGACTTAACTTATGACTCTGGCTGAAAACTGTTTTGGCTGCTTTCAGCAGGTTCTAGAGGGACCAAAGCAAAATATGTCCCATCTATAACATGAGGTTACTCCTACCATTATAAAAATATTGTATCACAACTTTGAGTAGCTGCTTTTAAAAGTAGAGCTTTGAAAAAGGAAAGAAACTAAAGATTGTGGGAAGAAAAGACTTAATGTACCAAGCTGTATTTCATTGAAGACATGGATTCACCATTTTTGACAGGATAGGGTGGAGTTTAACTAGACGAGATTATATGAAAAGGATCATTGTGTAAAGGGTCCATGTCTGATCTCTCTAAGGACAACTGAAAGATGGCAATTTCCAGGGATGTTTCAGCATTGTTGCTCTTGAATATTGTACCAGAAGTTTCATATTTAAATTGGAAAAGCCTGATGGAATAAACTCTCAGCTAAATAAGCTGTCAAAATACTCAGCAAACCTCTTGTGCAAGAGAGGAGCAACTCTGGCCAAAATCAGAGCAGTTCCCGACTTCTGTTGTGTTTTTGAAGTTTTTTTTTGAAAACTTTTGAAGTTTTCCCCTTCAAAACACCTGTAGTGGCCTCTGTGTACTGAAACCCTCAGCACAGCATCCAGCCTTTCTGTTCCTCCCTCACACACGTCCTTGCCTTCTCCTCAGCCACAGTGCAGGAAAAGGTGTGGGATCAAGATTCAGGCTAAGTCTATCATTGATATCTGTGGAGAAAAGATGGGGCTGCGATTTTGTTTGTTTTGCCTTTGTGGTCTTACCATGAGAAGTTACTGTATGGCGTGTGATCTGCCTAACTGGCTGTTCCCCGGGGCTTTTTTCTTCTTCTTTGCTTTGGGAACAGGCGGTGGAAATGCTGCCTGGAAGCAGTTATCCTGTGCTGATTCCATGTGTCGTCTCTGATTCAGCAGCTGAATAACAGCTGGCTGCTGGCATTGTAGAAATGAGAGGGTACGTAATGCAGTTTTTCCATTCGCGTTCCAGTTCCTTCTTGGGAATTCCTCTTGGGGGTAGATTTGTCTACTCACAAACTGCGCTCAAGAAAAAGAACCTAAGAGATCAACCTCCTGCAGAATGATCCCTAGGAGGAATGAAAATCTTTGCTTGTGAAAGATCACCAGAAAAGTGGCAGTAAGGTCACGGAATTAGGCTGCACCAGGGAAAAAAGACATTGCTGCCCTCTGTACTGGGTTTTATGCTGACGGTCCCAAACTTTGCATATTTGACCTAAGGAAAACTGAGAAAGCTTGGCTTATTTTTTTGCCAGGCAAATAGTATGTGACCTCAGCACTTTTATTTTTTTTGTTGTTCTTGCAGAGGCATAGTAGCAGGCAGTTGTGTACTTTTCCCTGATGCAGCTAGTAAGAAAGGACACATATTTCAAGGTGGATTATAGTATTCTTTGCCTGACTGCAAATTCTGATATTACTGAAGTAACAAAATTGGCCTAAATGTCATGTTATCCCTTGGTTTAATGGAAAATAATTAAGATCATCACTGACTTTATTGAAGGATGTGGGTTTGCTGCCTGAAGCATAAGAAGCTTCTTTTTTAATCTCCAGTAAAAATGGACAGCCCTGCTCTATTATTAAGTATTGCCTACAGTATGTAATCCCATGAACATAATGACTGTATTTCTCCTTGTTCATCATGTTAGCAAATAATAGAGGATTTGGATCAATTTTCACTGGAGGTCTTGAGCCATGTGGCAGATGAGCTGGCGTGAAGTTCAGAGAATACTTTGACTTGGCTACTGCACTGACCCTTCAGTTCTCATTATAAACTTCACTGGATGGAGGAGTAAAACTGCCTAAGAGCAGATGCTCTGCTGCTTTTTAGCGACTTTAGCACAGAAGGGGAACACTAGTGAAATCTCTTTAGGTCAAGAGCCCCAGGTATCAGAGCACTGCAGAGGGGCAGAGGCTGGGTGTAGGTGATGGCTCTCTCCAGCATGCATGGCACGCAGGGATGCAGGCTGGGTTCTGACCATCAGGTCACCTCCTGGAAATTGTAGCCTGGCTGGGGAGTTGAGCACAGTGACCTGGACTCACATAAAATCCGCTGTGTATGGAGTCAAGATGATGCAATGTTGACCCCACAGTGTGCCCTTTCTCTGCTAGTAGCAGCAGGTAATTGGACATACAGCACAGTGCTCCTTGTATTCTCCACTCGCAGCCATAAGCCAGGGGACTGAAGGGAGAAATGCAGACTTAAAATGCATGAGCCCTTTACCACCTTCAATGCTCTCCATTTGGCTGCCGCAGCATTACACTGAGCCCTTCAGTGGAGGGACTGATTTGGCCTCAGGAAACTGAGATTTATTTTGAAAAGTCTTCTACTGTAGTATCTTCCTTCTCTCTCTGACTGTACCATGGAGGCACTTCAGCATTATTATGCAGGAAGTAGCTGAGGCTGTCTGATACTATTCTTTTAAAAATCAAAACATTAAAGCTACAGTGTGATGATTTTTCAAATTTTCTAGGTATCCCTCCCACCAGCATTAATTGCCCCCCTGCTGTTCCTGTTGCAAACCTATTTGCTCTTTCAGTATGCAGTACTTGTTCAGTGCTGCACTAAACCTTCGTTGCTTTGCAGTAAAAAAGCTTCAGTTTATGCAAATGCCATTGAAACGAGTTTTAGAAATTGATAAACAGCCACATTTTATGATTGCAACTGTTGGGTTTTTGTTTGTTATTTTACAGTTAATTTTGTGGAAGTAAAGGGCTTTACAAACTCCCTTCTGGTGTCAGTGCTGTAATGCAGCGCTCCCTTAGCAGCATTTTAAGAATCTGGTAGGGTACCAAGCCAATGTGATAGGGGTATCACATACATCCATCATCACAGTGTCCCTTTTCCCTGTGGAAGAGCTCCTTCCCAGCTCGAAACCCTGTACCTAAAATCTTCTGGTTTAGTTAATGTGGCTTTGGATGGCAGTTAGGTTTCATGCCCTTTTCTTTACTTTCTCTTCCTCTCTGCTTTTGACACATTATTATTCTTTCCAGTGGCTGTACCAGACCTCCAAAATCCCATAGTCCCTAGGAGTAATTACAGATACATCATTATGCAATCCCCACTGGTAGGTTGGGTCAGGTGCTTTGTTTTTATCCAGGTCAGCTACTGAGGAATGTGGTTGACTTTGCTTCCTCAGTAGCTGCATGACAAGACAGGAGTGTTTCTGACACCTGAGTATTTCTGCTGTAGCTGGAGGTTGGTCCTCTGCTGTGTCTGGAGTACCCAGTACCCAAGTAGGGTTGCTAGTGGTCATTAGTGGAAGATATGAGGCCCCCATGAAGATTAAATGTCAAAAGGAAAAACCCTAAAAAAGCATGACTACGGCTGCATGAGGCGTAAATGAACACAGTTTGATTGTGTCTTTGTCTGATATAGGTTTTGATGACCTCCATGCTTGTGCTGATCCTGGAGCTCCTGAACATGGATACAAGACACCCAGTGCAGGTGTTTTCTTTGAAAGTGTGGTAGTCCGGTTCCATTGCCAAGAAGGTTATAGGCTGAATGGTACTTCAAAAAAACTTTGTGTGAGACACTTTAACGGCTCCCTGAGCTGGAAACCAAGTGATAAACCTGTGTGCCTACAAGAAGGTAAGTCAGTTTTCTTTAAGCAATTCACCAGTGCCAGTTCTTATCACTTGTCCATGTTCCATGTCTGTGTCTCTCAGCACAAAACACAGAAGACTGGAGTCCATTTCACTGTGTCTTATTTGATACGTACTTTAGTTTCCCATCCATGTCATCCATAATCCCCATTTGTCAGTTAAATTTATACCATGAGAGGTTGTGTGTGCACACACGTGTGTTGAAAGGGACATAAAGAAATCTGAAGGAAAAAAGAGAATACTTTTCTCCTTTTAAGTAGTTACAAATTGATGCTGAGAGGAAAAAAACCTCTCAAGAATAAGTGAACTGTTTGTTAACTGTTTATTAAAGCTGCTCAGTTAATGCTCCTTTCTGCAATATTTTACTAGGAAAATAAAATTAATTTCCAGTGCTACTGCTCCTGCTAATCAGGAGATTTTAGCAATTATATTTTATGACATGTACATGATTCAAGTAGGAAAATCAAATACACATGGACTACAGAAGTTTAAAGTTGCAATAGAAGTTTGCTTTGAGATAATTCAGACTATTATGGCATAAACCAATTTATTTTTATTGTATTGCATTTTTGAAATTGGTTTTGGTAATTGGGATGTAAAATTACTTTCTTCTATGAGTTAGATAGAGGCAGGATTAATTTGAATATCGTAAGTATAAATTTTGGTCAAAATACACCTAAGCAGCACTAATGATTTATTTCACCAGGTATATTAAAGATATAACTTGTTCTTTTTGTTGATTTATTTTTGGTCAACAGAGCTATTAAAATCAACAGACATGAAAAATGTTAGTTAATCAAGTGTGGACATTTTAGTGTTGTGGCTTCTCCGCTGAAGTCATTAGCCATTGCCTTGTTGTCTTCAAGGTGGAGGAAGATAAATTCTATTTCAGAATGCTTTACATCATTTAAAATCAGATAAATACATGGACTTCATCCAAAAATAGTCAAAGACTTATGTGGCTCATAAACACACTGCATAGGATCATGCATCACTCAGCATATATAAAAACTGCTAGTACTTATTTATGCTGGTGGGTGGGTGCATGAAGGGACGTGTAGGGCCTGGAAGGACCACGCTCAGGAGATACATGTGAAGGGAACAACCCTAAACAGTGGTCTGTGTGAAAGTGGGGCATGGGATGTTAGAGAGAGTAGCCAGAGGCAGCTGGTGAGTAGTTCATGGTCTTTCAGGGAGCTGTCCTGCTGGCAGGAGAGGTCTTGGTAAAATATGGACACCTGGACATGACAGAGGCCACAGGCTACAGAGCCACGAGGGCACAGTCGTGAGTTGTCTCTGGGTGTGCATTGATGACAGCTGATGAGTAGAACATAAAGGCAATTGGGGCCAGTAGCAGCTGGTAATAATGGTGGCATGGGGCAATGTCAAAGAAACAACCTAATGCCTTTAAAAATAACAAATGTATAAAAATCACGCCAACTCCTGTTACAGCCACCTTTCATAAATGCCCTTGTCTGTCATCTCATGGTTATTTAAGAATAAATACATGTAAAGTGGGAGCAGAATATGTCTAAAATGGGTATTGGAACTACTAGAAAAAGCTATAATACTTGGAAAATCTATTTTCTTAAGCACTGCAGGTAGTTTCTAGGTATTTTGATATGCATCTTTGAAATAGTACCTGTATCATCCACTGCAGTTGTTAAAATAAGCATTAACATGTTTTGTTGACTATTCAAACCTTTTCCCAGGCCCCGAGTTCAGTGGAAATCTGTGAAGAAAGTTTCTGATCACAATGTCATCAACAGCAAAACTGCCACTGATGTCAGTGTGATCAACACACACTTGAGCCAGGTGTTTTCAAAAAAGGAAAAAACTGCATGATGAGAATGTGATGGATGATGTGACAACAGTTGCTTAAGAGATAATCATTACTTTACCACACAGAACACTTAAAAAGGATTGCAAGCCAATGATCAAGCAAAGCACTTAAGCTTGAGCATAACTGTGATTACGTGATTAGTTTTGTAAGTTCTGTGCTCAAAATTAGGCATACACAAAAACGCTTTTTATTATTTGGACTGAAGAGTAGGACCCTGATTTAGGATTTAGTGAAGCAAGTGCTTAAGTACTTTCCTGATTAACAGTAGAATAATACCTCAGGTATTATTAAAACAATTCTAGGGTTTAGCAATGGGAAAAAATAGATGACAGAATTAATTCTTCTTTCAAATGCACATTATAACCACTGATTCAGAACAAATACTAAGCAAAGGTTCAGTGAGGATCCATGAGACCTGAGCATTTGCCTAAGTGCTTTTATTATCCACACTTTTTTAAGAGTGATCCTTTTGTGTACTGGGAGCAGAATGAGGAGAGAGGGGCATGATAGGCAGGTGGGCACTGTGGGAACATGGCACATCTGCAGAGCAGTTAAGGAGGAATTATAACAGGGTTTGTAATTCTCAGCTGTCTAATGACATACATAAAAGTCCTCATTGCAGAAAGTCTGTAATGATCTATAAAAATAAATTTGAAATTTGTAGCAACTGCTGGAGAGGTAAGAAGTTAATGTTTTAACATTCATCATTAGCTATCACAAGCCAAAATAAACTTTATGTTGCATTTATTGTTTTAAGGCAGAGGCTGATTGCCATGTGTGCCATGGTGTGCTATACATGCCTCTCATCACAATATATGCGAATGTCAGATATTTCTAGCTGAGTTTGAATGGTAAAAACATTCAATACTGCAGTTCATTTTAAGTTAATCTCAGAAGTTTGGATTCAAATAAGGATGATTACATATAATTTTATGTCTATATGTTATGTACTTTTAATTGTAGTTATGTGTTTACTAGAACAATCTCTAATCACAAATGAGTGCTATTTACCAAAGAAAGCAAAGCAACCTGTTTCAGGATGTAATTGGTTTTAAAACTAATACATTTGCCTGGAGCCCTTAATCCAATCAGGTTGATTTTATAGGTCTGTCATAAGAGACAGCCTCGTTAAGAGGCAGGAGATGTTAAGTGTCAGTATGAGAATGAAGTCGCATGACTAGGTACCCAATAAATGCCCTGTCAAAAATCTGTGTGTCTGGACTTAAATTCTCATGTTGATCTACAGCATGTTGTGACAGTAACTTCCATCAATCCTAGTACGGTCATGCACATAAATACCAAAGCTCTAAGGTAGGAATTTTGTATTTACTGTTTAAGAGCAATATGTCAAGTTGTTCACGCTTTAATCTAATCTCCTCCCACTGTGATAATGTGGCTGCTGAGACTGTTGCCCTACTTGGAACAAATGCTTCCTCTTCCCTCTGAGACTCAATCTAAATTTACCGTCTATGTGGGGCTGGCAACCAAGCGAAGAGCGG
>NW_010177763.1:18045-44525 GCF_000695765.1 Mesitornis unicolor
TGCTTCTGGAGGCAGATGCCTTCGAGATGTCCTCAGTGCCTCATTCTCCCACTGACAGGGATGATAAACCTGCAGTAAAAGTAGTGGACTAGAGCATGGTTTGGCTAGTTTTCTTGTATGACATTTAGCACTCATTTCTCTTTGTCCCTGGATCTGTGAGATGACTGAAATATTGTTCTTTCTCTATCTCTTATCTGTCTTGCCCAGTGTTTGCTGATTGTTAAGCCTGGTTACAAGCACTATAGGATGTTTGTAACCTGTGCTTAGCACAATGGTCACAGATCTTAGGCGAAGTCTCTGTGCACTGTTGTAATACAAGCGAAAACAATAAAGAGCAGGTGTTATTTAGTAGGCACTGAAATATTGCTCGCCATCCACAGAACTATCCTACTAACACAGTACTATGGATTTAACACCAGTAAAAAAGGAAGAGACAGTATCGATCTTAAATGTCTGTTTTTAAGAGCACAGGGTCCAGATGAGCTGTCCCTGCATTCAACCCATTCTTCGTGATACTCCTTTCATCCTCTCTCCCTGTTAAGCTATGTTGCAGCCTGTCAGTGTTGTGGCTAATTGTAGTCAAGGTTAATTCAGAGACCGCTCCACAGTGAGACACACAGGAGCACTGGACCTCTGCATTGGAGTTTACATACAGACTAGTTAACGAAACAGTGCCATGGGCCGGTGCACTGTTCTTCAATTGCACATAATGTTACAGTGTTAGAAGGGTCCCTGATTTGGTTTTGGCCAATGTCAGGTAGTACTCCCCAAGCAATTCCTACGAGCACCTTCTGGATTAGCATGGACGAGGGACAATTTTTGGAAAGCAAGAGTTTACCTGCAATAGACACAAGCCATGCCAAACCAGCTGGTACCCATGGATGGTGTGGCTGTCTCCATAGTGTCCAGGTCATGCCTTCCTTCTGAGTCCCCTTTATGGTCCAGGTGCTCTTGGGAGGAGGGAGGATGGTCCTCCTTCCCCATGGGTTGGAAGAAACAGTTCTGAGAGATAATGCATGGTTTGCACATAAACTAAAGCACTATGACTATAGTGTTTAACAAATTTTGCTCTTCAGATCAATCTTTCTGTGAAGGGGGACACGCTTGGTTTGCTAAAGCCAACAACTGCTCATGTACAAAGCTGCAGCTTCATGAAAGTTAGGTCAAGATGAGCCCTTGCACCAGCTGTACCCCACCTCTTTGTGCCTCTGCAAGATAAGAAATGTGTTCCTAACTAGGGTGTTCTTTTGGCTGACCCGTTTTAATATTCACACGGTAGATTTAAGCAGATCATGTAAAACTGCCGGAAAGGAGTGTAAATGATAGCCACTGCTATTCAATGACGGCTAAAGACTGTGTATTGCCTTAAATGGTTTAGCAGCTTCCACAGATTTGCTGAAAAGTACTTAAAATAAAGCAGTTTATTTCCTAGGACGGGACATTTTAAAATCCAGTCACTTATTCTCAGCTTTTCCAAGCAGAATTTGTGCCAGCTAATCCAGTTGTTTGTGGAGAAGCGGCTCCTGCGATTTATGCCTGACTAAGTGCTAAACAATACAAATTTAGCCAGCGGGAAAGCATCTGCATGCAAGGCATCAGGGAAAAGAGCTGTAATACTGTGGTCCATTGGTCTTGTGTTTAGCTGGGGCTTGTAATAGGCCTGTTATCAAAGTCAGCCAGGATGTCACAGGTGAAGGATGGTACGATGAGCAACTTATCGCTGTTCTCTGCCAACATCTACTCGATTAAAATGATTCAATCTATAGCTGTTACTTGGAATAATGGGGATGGAGGTGCTGTGATAGATCATTGTTACAGAATCAATTTCCCCTGCTTTGAAAGTGGAATCTCATATTTTACTGCAGTGTATGTATACACACCTCTTTTATTTGTATAGCAACAGAAAGCAAGCTGTTATGCCAAGAAAGTGAGCTGTTAATTGACATTATCTTCTGGCATCCATCTCCGACCTCCTCCTGCATGGTCGCAGAGCAGGATCTCCATCTATCTCATCCCATCCTCAGGGGTGCCCAGGGCAGCCCCTTCATGACAGTATTAAAGGCTTAGCATCAGGCAGTTCTTGTGAGGCATCCTCTGCTGATTAACTTGCCAGAGAGAGAGAGAGAAAAAATTGTCCAGTCTTCAAAGGCAGTATCTACATCCTCAGCCCAGTGCATATTATAACCTTCTGTTAGGGTGCGCATCCTCCCAGACTTGGTCATTTATAAATTAATAACTTCTAATAAAACATTGTGCTGCAGGCTCTCAGACCACCTGCCAGCCCTTCCTGTTGCAGGCAGCAGGAGGTACCTGCAGCAGCAGACAGCGAGCTAAAAGGAACAAGAAAAATGGGAGAATTTTTGACCAATAACATATCCAGGCCCCACACTAGAAGTTAGCTAAGTACACCGTATTTTAGAAAACATCTCTATAATGGGAAGGTACAAAGGAAACTATGTTTTAACTGGGGAAGCAACACTCTTCCAATTCGTATTAGTAAAAATTAATGATGGAGTTTTAGAATAATAGATCCTCTAGTTTGCCTAAATAAATAAATACATTACAAAATACATTTGTTCTTAATAGTTTGCATGTGCTATGCTAAATGACAGTTATCTTGCTTCTAGTTGTGCTTCTGAGCAAATAAGCAAGCTGTTGCTATCACTTTACTTTGTGCATGCTCACAATTAATTGCAAAATACAAACCTAGAGTTGCCTCTTCCTGTTTTGCGAGGATTACCCATTAAAGTCGTATAAACTTTCTCTTTTATGCAAGTCTCAAGGGACTTCTGAAACAACTTATTTTTTAAATAAATATTGCATTCCTAAATGAGGATAATTGTCTCTTGTGGTAGAAGTGTTGGAAAAAATAAACAACATAAAACAGGCTTATAATATTTTTGCTGTCTTATTTTTATTTGAAAAACTTTGTGGGTTTTGATGCCTGGAAGCTTTGATCATCATCTCTGTCATGGATTTACTGCTGACAGACAAACAGATAATTTTGATTCTATTTTCCCAGTATTTAATCTTTTCCTCTTTGCTGTTTAGTCTCACTTTGCATTTATGAGGAAGATGAACTTTGAGTCATCTGGACTATTCCTTCATATCTTCTTGGCTTGTCTCTTAATTACTGAGTATTAGCAGAGGGATTCTTACCCTGCCTCACCCCTTCTTTCCACAGCTTCTTTCATTTTTTAATCTTCTGGGTTTTATTTGGTATTTTGGTGTCTTTGGCTCTGGTATGTACACTGAGATATGAGACTGTCCAATGCATGTGTCTCAGACAGGTAATGTAGCCCATGCCTGTATATCACTAGAGGTTTGCAGTCATTTCCCTTGTTGAGAGTCTTCTACAAGCACTTGAGATGCTGCTCGGGGCCTTAAAAATCATGCTCTCTAAGGCGTAAGAATTCAGGCGCATAAAATTACCTGATTTACAACAGAATTGATGAGATTAATGTGAAGACATTCTCATAATGAATTCTGTGGAGCTGAATAAACCCTTGTAAATGTACCTGATTTTCGTCTGTCTCTCTGCTAAAACTGCAGTTTTTCTGTGTTCCTCATGCCATATCTGTATTTTATCTTTTCTTTTGTCCTGTCCTTAGTGCTGTCAAAGACTCTGCCTTCACATGGGATTTCGGGATAGACAGACTGTGAGGTGTAATTTGCACACATGCCGAATGGAAGGACAAAGTTGAAAACAGTCTTCCTAAACGCTCTTAATTTTGTTTGTTTAAAAAAGTCTGGGGGAATGATCCATTATTGCAGCACATCACCTTCTACTACATTGCTATAGACTTTGTAACCGATGGTTAACTAGGGAAAGGACATACTTATTGAAATGCATGTATTTTCCAAACGGTTTAAGCAAAGCACTTACATTAACTGATAACTTTTGCTTAAGAGCCTGATTATTGAATAGCTAGCCATGTTTTTTTAATTAAGTTACTTTTTTTTTTCCATGAAGTCACAGATTGCCTTGTTCCACATGTTGAAGATGCAGAGATTCATAACAAGACATACAGGACTGGCGATAAGTTAATAATCAGCTGTCATGAAGGATTCCAGATCCGTTACCCTGACTTAGACAACATGGTTTCAATATGTCAAGACGATGGAACATGGGATAATCTGCCCATTTGTCAAGGTTTAGTACACCAGCACATCCTCTTTTATAGCTCATGCACCTTGTGATAGTTTGTCAGTATTTTTTTCTAGAGTTGTAAGGATGTCAGTGATCTGATAAGTCCCACTATACAGTATTTGAATAGTGCTGCTGTTAAGGTTTTTTGATTTCTCTTCCCTGTTGCTCTCTGCAGGAAAGAAGATGCCACTTTATGAACTTATCCATACTTAAAATGCTACTTTAAGTATTGCTTTTTGGTTGCTAGTCTAAAATCTGACACAGATATATTGCATTTTACAAGAAAAAAAATCAGCATTAAATCAGCCACAAGTTCAGGAAAAGATCTGATGGGCAACTGCCATTTTTGCACCAGTTAATTTCTGGAAAGATTTAAGCTTCTGTTTGTAATTTACTTTTCTTTGCCTTGCACAGTGGGCAGGGGTAGAGGAGAGAAGCTGGTACCTCTTCTTCTATCATAGTTTTCAGCAGAGTTGCTGATCGAGTTCACAGTCCATTAAACCCACAGGTATTGACTGAAAATTCAGAGTGTGCACAGGAATTATTTTGGCCTGAAAAGCCATTAGAACTAGTGGTATTGGTAGCATGGGATCCTAGCTTCACTTGGACTGTGAGAAATGGGAGGGGGTAAGCCAGCTTTAGTGAAACTCAATAACCCTGGGCTGCTGTTACTTTTATGTTTCTAACACACCTGTGTTAGTACCATTGACTTGGCTTTAAGTCTTTATTAGTACCATTGACTTGTTGGTAACAAGCTTGACCAGCTGAACAGCATTGAGAGATTTTATTTGCTTTTGCTAAGGAGAAGACTGCGTTAGTATTAACTTTCCTCAAACCCATCTGTTGTCTCCTAAAGCTGACAGTTCTGTGTAGGCGCTTAATTACACCATCACATCAATTTGCAGTCAGGGCAGGCAGGCAGGGAAGCTGGGACACTTCTCGGGAGTGATGGTGGCAAGGTGAGACACGAAAGGCAGGGCTTGGCGCTTCTGCTGTGAAGTGATGAGGTGAATGGGGGCCAGAGTCAGAAGTTACAGGAGCTTACTTTGTATGGGTCTCCACGGCTAGGACCCTCAGTTTAGGGCACATTAAACTGTGTCTCAAGGTCTTGTCATAGACTGTGGCACAGGCATGGAGAAATTTAGGGCTATTTCAGTGTACCTGAAGACAGCCAAAAGAAAAGGGGAGTTTTCACATACTTTAAAAAGTGAGCACTAGTTTTATGGTATCTTATCAGCAATGGCATAGTGTGTGGCAATATGAAGTATATAGCCCATTCTTTGTAGTGGGTACACCTCATATCTAATGAAGGTAGATTGAGACTTTTGCAGTTGAGTGAGATGAATACCCAAAAGATTAATTTGCAGGTATTGTATTTGCCAAAGATCCAGGAGGAAGTTTTGTGAGAGCTGGTATTAACTGGGTAAGCAAAAGTACCCCTTGGCTTGTTGCTTTCTTCTGTTGCTGTATTTATACTGTGAAGCACAATCAATTGCTGCTATCAATATTCAATATTAACTGCTTTTAAAAATAAAAGTAGTGCTAATAGAAGTTAAGAAATTGATTGCACAAGAGCTAAGTGCTGTAGCTACCAGACAGATAGGGAATAGGCAGTTCAGATTCAAGCATCTGCCATATTTTGCCAAATTCTATTATACTGTTACAAAATTGACTCTGGAATTTTCTTTTTCCTATGTCAATCACTAATAGTATCAAAGGCACTTGTCTACTTGCACTAGGTAGGCTGTCAATTACATTTCTAGGGCCCTTTGATTACAACAGGCAGAGGAGTCTCATGACACTAAGCTGCCTTTTTTCTGGCAGAGCAGTGTGAAAGGACTGTAGAGCGTATAAGAATCCAACATCAAACTATTTTTGCCACAAGATAATCATGATAATTACTGACGTGGAATGATATGAATTATTTAGCAAAAAAATGTCAAAATGAAGTTTTCAAGCAGTTTGAGGTGTTTGGAGTTCTAGTGATTTTCATAAACACTTGGCTCTCATACAAATTCAAGTAAATCTCTGTCCTGCATTACAAGAAACCCAGTGAACATTAAAATTCTCAGCCAGCAGGACCAAATTTTCCCTGATGCAGTTCAGAGGAGAGTAAGTTTGGTCTTGCTCAGGCAGTCTGCACTCTTTCTTTCTGTCTCACTAGAGGCTGCAGGAACCGCTATGCTGTGTGTGGGGCAGACTAGATCAGGGGTGCAAGCAGTAGCCAGTAGATAGGATGCTTGAAGCTTTATCTGAGCAGAGAGATAACCAGTTAGTAAAAAAGCTATCCATACCATTGCTCTGATAGCACAAGGTGCTGGAAAAAGCTTTCAAGCATTTTTCTGCTGTTTTCTTTTGCTTTCGTCCCTCTCTCTCAAAAGACCATTGCAAGGAAATAACCTCTTGAATTGCTGCCAACACTTCTTCTTTCAGATGCCAGCATCTTGCAAGAAGTTCAGAGACTGATTTTAATTTCCCCCTCAGGCTGAAAATTATGAGTGGTCTATGAACATCTTTCACAAATTCCTAGTAGTGGCAAGAGACCTATTTATGGATTGCCATAATGCAGCTCCTATTAGTCTCATAACTTTATAATATTATTTTTAATTCCCTGATTACTAATCATCTTTCCTCTGCATTATTGCAAATTAAAAAATCAACAGTATTAAGTATTACCCGGAGAGTCATTTCTAAGGCCATGAGGATTTTTTTTTTCTCTAGTACCAACTTTTATCTAAATATCAGCTCAAACCAGGCTCTGAATGTATGTCAATGACATGTTATAAAGTCATGTCATCTATTAAATTCATTGCTGCTTCTTCCCCTTTCTTGCATCAGATACGGTTGGTGATCATTTAGGTGTCACTGCTCGGTACCATCCATGGTACACATCCCTCAGAAGTAGAGCATACTCCAAGACTGCATTTACAATTTCTGGTGATAACAGGAACCTTCAGTTTTTCATAACCTAATCTGAGACTGCTCCTAGGAAGTCACGTCCCTTTAGACTTTCTCAAACTGGAATTTCAAAATCATTAATTCTGTCTGCAAATCTTTTACAGTTGCATGCACTTTGTCATAGGAGCAGTTTTAATTTTAAAGATGGTTTACATGCCTGTCAGTTTTAAGAGGAGGAATAAAACTCATGGTTTATATAAATGACAATCTTTATTTATTACAGATTCTACCTCAAAAATCAATTGCTGTCTGCTAAACCAGTGAATGCTTGTGAAATGAAATACTGTCATTTTTAGTAAACCTTTCCTGGATTTGCTGAGAGTGAATCCCATGCTATAAAAGTGTGCGGACTAAACTATAAAACAGTTTGAAACAGGATAATGAGGCGCATGTATCTGAGAGAGATCGTGCAGAAATGCCATTCATAGTAGAGAAGATGAAAAGTACTGCACTCCTCAATTTAGGAATTACAACCAAGATGTGTGAAGATGACTGAGACAAACACCTTATAATAAAAGATACCTCCCTCTTCTTAATTTGCAGGTTGCCTGAGGCCATTGGTTCTTCCTCATAGTTACATTAACGTATCTGAGTTCGAGTCCTCCTTCCCCGTAGGAACAGTGGTGCATTATCAGTGCTTTCCTGGATATAAACTAGAAGGGGCAGAGTTCCTTGAGTGCATGTATAACCTTATCTGGTCAGATAGCCCACCTAGGTGCCTTGATGTGGAAGGTAAATGTCTTTACTCTTTGTTTTTCTTTCAATTTTGCAAAATCAGCATGCTCTGTATGACTTTAACTCAGGGCTATAACCATGGTTATGCTGTTTGCAATGTTTCCACAGGCCATGTGGAGTGTACCTGGGTTTTGTTGTGTGCAACCTGAGGTGGTTCACTGCACTGTTAGCTTTTGGTGTTTCCTAACTAATGGTTGCTCTCTTGGTGTCCTGAGAGCAAGAGGGGAAGCTCTTAACAGTGGTGATTGCTTTGCCCTTAAATGTAAATTCTTTGCAGCTTTTCTGATGAAAATGCTGAGAAAGTTATGGAACTCATATTCACACGCAGATGGTCAGAGTTTCTATAGACATGGGTAGATTTCCATGAGAAACTAAAAAATACTCCATAGAAACTCTTAGTTTGGGCTCTGCCAGCTGCAAACATTATTCAGTGCTACACAGTGCTGCACACTTGAATATTCATTGTCTCTCATAG
Organism: Mesitornis unicolor; assembly: GCF_000695765.1. Classification (NCBI taxonomy): domain Eukaryota; kingdom Metazoa; phylum Chordata; class Aves; order Mesitornithiformes; family Mesitornithidae; genus Mesitornis; species Mesitornis unicolor. Next base: position 26,364 of record NW_010177763.1, read on the forward strand.
TAGTTAACCTTAAAGAAGGATTTGCAACTAAAGTGGCTGAGCTAATTTATTGATTAGGAAGATAAAAACTATTCAGTGTGAAACAGAGGTAAATCAGACCAAGCCAAAAGGAATAATCTGTGACTATAGCTGCAGTGCTGGCATGGAGTATATTGTAGTGCATTTATATTTGCATCCTATACATTTAAAACAAAGATACTGAATGGATTGCTCCATACACTGTCAAAACCTTGTGAACTACCTTCCTCCATCTTCATACTGCATCTTGAATGAAACACCCTAGGAAGTCAGCAGAATCCAAATACATCCTCTGCATTTCATTCCCCTAAAAAGCCTACATTTTCATTCCATTTCAAGCCTGTAAGGAAGCTATCTATATGTAGAATTTAGCTAAAAGCAGTTACAGGAATTCATATGTGATGCTCTTGTCACTGAGCTAAATGATAAGCATTCTAGAAGTGCAGAAATTTGCCAACAGCATCAACAAAGTAATACACTGCACAGAAATAATAAAATTATCCTTATTTTTAACTGAGAATTCAAGTTCCAAAATTCAAGAATGCCTTTGCAATTTTGGAATGACATAACAAAATGATGTGTTTTGTTTTTTTTTAATTTAGCACACCACAAAAGATTAATCCCAAATCAGTTCTATGTAAGGCATTTTTGGAAGTTTTCTTTGTTGTTGTTTATAGCATGGAAAAAAACATTTTAAAAAATCAGAAGGGCCCTGTTAGACTTAATCCAAACAGTATAACTGTTTTGATAAAAATGACAGTTCTCCAGAAAATAAGAGCATTAAAATACAGAAACTCAAATGTATGAAGCAGAAAAAGTTGTCTGACCCTCACTTAACACAGGTGAGCATTCCAGGTCCTATCGTAATACCTGAGAAAACTCATGTGCTTGTTGTTTATTGCTTGTATTACAAGATCATGGAGAGGCTCTTTTTTCTTGATAATTTAAAACATGAGATAAGAACTGCTGCCCTGACAGTTCTCCATTTTAAATAACATGTCAGGAGTTATCATCCCCAGTCAGCTATGATGATCTGTGATGGGGGGATCAGTGTGTGCCAGCCACTGGGTCTGGGCCATCTGCGAGGCCTACTGAGTTTTGATTTAGATCCAGGCTCCCTTTTAATCACTTCCTTATTACTTTCTTTAAATGTTAAAACCGGTGATTTCATGTTGGCGTCCCATCTGTGCATGTGTTGAGCAAACCACAGGAGACTGAAGTTTAGAGCATAGCGCTTGCTAGAGCAGGTTCTCCTCAGCTCTGGGGCTGTCCCTGCTCCTGTCGGGGCAGAAGAGAGAGCAGCATCACTAAAAGGTTACCCCTGGCAACTCCCCTTGTGAACTCTCTCATAGGGATGCTTCAGCTGCTGCTCAGCGAACTTCAAAATAAATCCAGATAAAGTAAATCAACTTGAGGTGCCCTCATTTTACAATGTTTTTTCAAGTGATTTATGCAAGGAGTGCCAGTCTCCAGGAATCTTGTTACAATCCACTGCTCTTAATTAGCGGACAGAACTCCCTCCCTGCATATTTTTTATTCTGGACCTTGCATACTGATGTCAGGTTCATTTTTCAGCATTCCTTTTACCTGTGAGGTATAATCTTGCCAAGCAGTAATTTTCACAGAGGAAATCTGCAAAGAACAAATTCATTCCATTTATTTATTTCCATGATCAATTCAAAATTTATTCTAATGACATTTCTGGCTCAGTATTTTAATATGGCAATGATTAAAAGCAACTGGTTCTTAGGAAGCTATAGTAAACCATTTCACAGCTTTTATTCTGCTATAAACAATGCTGCTTACAGCTTTCTCATTTTGATATATGTTCTTGTTGAAGCCTTCATGGAAAGAATTTCTTGAATGTGTGTGTACATTTCTTGAATGTGTGTATATAACACAAATGTTATATGGCAAACTTGTGAATTTTTCCCTCTTTGTTAGGCCCAATAAATTCTGAATGAAGGCTTTGTACTTCCATTTAAATAAATAGTTCTATTGGGGACCACTCAGCTCCCATCGTACAGCACACTTTCTGATGCTCAGTCCAGTCTTATTCTCAATATTGCCAAGCACAAAGCTTCCTCGAGCTCTGGCAAGAGACTAATTTTTGCTGATAGGGTAGAAGATTTTTCTGTTAATTAAGCTCACTGTTGCTTTAGTCACAGCAGTGCATAAAAATTGTTTTACCTGGTACTGAAGTGCAGCCAACGCTGCAGTTACACAGTGGCTTCTCAGAAGCAGCTGTTTGCATCTGATCAGGGAAGCTGTTACAGCTCGGGAAAATAAGGATGCCTCTGGCTCAGATTGCCAAGTATTTACTGGTATAAGGACCCTTCTTAAATGCTTGTATCTTTGCCAAATTTAAAACATTCAGATTGATTTTTGGAGTGTTTGCCTCAAGCTGAATCATTTGGGAAGCTTCAGCTGAAATGGCTCAGCTATATCTGAGGATGACAGTGGAGGAAATGGTGGTGTTTTACCAGTGCTAGAAAATTTTACAGTCATTTAGAGGATAAGATGAAGCATCTTAACACTGAATTTTCTTCTCCTTTAAGTCCTCTATTCACATCTTTAACATTCTTAATATCCTTTTTGCTAGTGGAATTCCATAATTATGCAGAAGTCTTTTAAACTTTCTTTTGTACTGAAACTCGCTAGACACTTCCAAGGATATGTGAAAATCTAAGGAAAATACTTTTTTAAAAAAATTCATATGATTTTTAAATTACCAATTTGGGCTTAATCATCCATCTGTAGAAATTAATGTAAGTTACTGATTGTCTTCGGTAAAATCAGATATGCAAAAGATGGGTGGAAAAACCCTTAAACTGAAAATTATCACATGGGGTATAAACATTAATTGTAAAATCAGGTGACTTCCAAAAACATTGGTGGAGAGCAAACACTTGAAAACATACTGGTATGGAAGTCTGTGTAATGAAACATGTAGAACTAGGAAATGTTTATGATATGATACTTTAAGGTGAATAAAGACATTACACAGGTTTTGGAGAAATTAACAAACCAAAACAAAACAAAATAAAACAAAACAAAGAAGCTGGCCATTATTACTTTGGGAATATGATCTGCGTATAATTACACACCTTGCCATCTGGACTCTGTATTTTAATCTTTCATGCCCTCTTGAAGACTTCCAAGAAGACACAAGGAATAGCTCTTACAAAGAACTGGGGTGGGAAGCAGGCAAAGAGAGGAAATTCTGGAAGAATTTGGTTATAGTGCTTATGCTAGAATATAAAGCATTTGTATGGGTAGTGTAATTGAGAATTCCCAGCTTTGTATTTAAGAGTAAAACGCAAAACAGGTTGACTGAATTTGCGCACAACAGACATGATCCTATTACCTGGAATGTCTGGTTTCAGCGTTATCCCAGCGGAACAGAAGAGCCAGCCCTGCAGGAAATCAGATATATTGTAATATCAAAACTTCATTCTACATGCAAGGTTCAACAGATTCCCTAGCTGAGGTTAAGCTTCAAAGAATGTAAAATACAAAATATTTCGAATTTTTGAAGGTAGATTTAAAATTAAAATGAAACAAACATAAGGAACAGACTTCAAAGTGGAGATTCAATGAGTAGAAGAGAGAAAAAGCACAGAAGAAAACTGAAGGCATTTCAGAACTCTGGTATATAAAACCACCTCATTGTGAGGGGAGCTGAAAAAACACAATGCTAAGCAACCACCAGTTACAGAAAGGATCTTGAAAATTATAGAAACTATGGGAGAAAGATAGGAGAAGGAAGGAATTAAGAAAATTGCACAACAAAGCCAAAAGAATTGCAAGGGAACCCCAAAAAACCCTACCTGGTGCTCCAGGAAATTTCTGAAGAATAAAAGAGGGTTAGTGATATGAAAATTAAAACCAGCAAAATATGCTACAAATAAAAACATATTCTGGAAAGAAAGGCACAAATACAGGACAGGGCCTTAAAATGATTCTTCACATAAACCTGAGGACAGGCACTCAGAGAGAGGGTCTGATAATTCTGACAGAAAACCTAGGAAGTAAAGAGCATGAAAGAGCATGGGAAGGAGATGATATTACGGGTGAAATATCATAGCCACTTAATATTTCAAAACAAAGTAGCTTAAATTTTCTAGCCAATTACATGCAGGATACTTTGAAAGAAAGCTTCAAAAATCTTCATTCTTATGTAAGAATTGCTAATGGCCTGAACAGTGACTGACACCGAGCTATACATTTTATAAACTGTGCCCTCAAAATATTTTAAATTTTTGATAGAGCATACAGCAATACACTTAAAAAAATTATCCAAGTCAGCCTGTAATTAGTTTATGTTCAGGAGTCAGACTAAAGTAAGCAATCCTAAGCCTGAGATATTGCACATTGGTATGAATGGATTTCTCTGTGTCTCTTTGTTGACATTGAGGCGGCTTTAGATAAATTCCAACATGACAGACTGATGCGTGTCCTTGGGGAAGATAATGTTGATGCAGCAGATCTCCAACATATAAAAAATTGGTAGAGGGAGCAGAGAGCAGCAATACAAGCAAGTTGTGAAACTGAGGTATTAAGAAATTAAGAGAGGTAAATACCAGGATTCTGTTCGATGTTTACACCTACTCAGCTTGCAGGCAGGAGAGAGGATAAATTAAATACTGCTCGACTGCCAAAGAGGTCATCCAAGTTAACTGAGTTAGTGTTAACATAAGACACACTGATAGCTTTGGTTTTAATAGCTCTAAATAGAGCAGTGTTTCAGAATAAACTCACTGCCTACAGCAATACTTGTGAAACTCAGGAAGGACAACTAGCAGGAAATGCTCAAATAGCAGCAGAGAAGAATACTTGTAAGCACCTTTACTTGGGCAACACCTTTACATCGGTGACACCTTTAGCCTGATGGCCAAAGGATGAAATAGGCCAGTAGTGTGATTAAATTATAGAAAGCAAGTGTGATGAAGAAGTTTTAAAGGACAGTTTTCCTTTTAAAAAGTCATTCAATAATTCTGCATGTTTCTGCACTGCAGACAGTTAATTTGTTCATCGCCCAGGAGTGCAAAAATGATACACATCCAGCCACCCTGTGTGAGTGTGGAAGTTGAACACTTCAAGGAGCTGCTTATAGTGACTTGGAATATCTGGATTTTTGTGCTGTTGAAAAATGCTGAAATTCATCTCTACACCTTTACCTACAGCTGATGAGGCATGGAAAAAATTGAATTCAGAAGGACCACAGTGACACAAAATACTAGGCAGGCAAATCATGTTCTTCTGTGGACATACCACTTAATAATCATCCAATCTCTTAACTCCTGCAGGTGTATTGCAAAATGAAACAGAAAGAAAAACAGACCACATTTTGAGACAGAATGATACATAAAAGTGGGCTTTTTACAGCTCTTGTTATGAGGGATGAGGATGTTTAGGAAACAGTCTCCAAGTTGAAGACATAGTTTGAAGAAGATAAATACCATTGTATTTCTAAGTGACTGCTTCTTTTTTGCATTGCAGAAATCTTTGATCTTGGCTGTGATTGAAATAGATGCCTTCTCCACTGCTTATAGATTTTCAAGAAAGCAACAGAACAACAATTTGTGATCTGTTTGTTTTATGTCTTCTGTTTCTGCTTGATGCACAGGACTGTCACAGTAAATCATTGTTTTACACCTGCTCCATCACCTGTGTACCTTTCAGAAACTCCTTACCATTTCCAGAATCAGCCAGACATCCCAACTTTTTTATGGAGCCATAATTTCTGCCCCAAAGTCCCACATTATCTGCCAGATGCATGTAATGTTTTATCCATGGTGCTTTAAATATGCTGAGGATTATGTGGGAGAAAGCAGACAAAATTTCTCCCTGAGGGCTGTTTTATAATATTAATCTTTAACTGCATCTGGCAGGGCTCCTCGGAAGGAAAAAGTACACTACATTGTCTACCTTGAAATCAAATATCTCTGTGCTTTATGGACACATTCATTAAATTTGGCTGCACAGTGCAATCACAGAACATCTTCTGCAAATAGAGGGAACCGTAGCTACCGACTCTGTGCATTAGGAAGTATCCTCGCTGCGTAGGCTTGTTCACTTCCAGAGATAAAAACCAATATTTAAAGGGTGGCAGTTTCACGAATCAGTGTAGGCAGGCACTTGATAACTAAACATAAATAACAGAAACTGATACTCTTCTGCGCCTTCCTAGCCTTGTAAGCTGGTTTGTGGTATTACAGTGCTAAGATCACCTGCTGGTTTTCCTCCCCACTTTTTTTTCCCCCAGTAGCACTTCATTGGGAATGGGACCTTGTGCTTTCCCTTCTCTCAGGTGGTATAGTTGAATTTGAATTTTCTCAGACTGCAGCTGAGCCCTGGAACACAGCTCGCCTATTCCAGCATTGCTTCTCCCTGCCGATCCCTGGTGAGTGGTGCAGCTGACACCACGCAGGCTCAAGAGATGCTTGCTTATAAACAAAGAGGAAAAAGCTATTAAAGGTAGAGGAATTAGAATAACATAAAAACACTGGTAAGTGCAGCTCACAGTGAGCACTGGCTTCTTAAGATATCCCTGTCATGCTTTTATCTGTCTGGTTTTCTTAGCCAGCTTCCCAGCAGCTCTTCCTCCTCCACCTCCATTCTCCTTTTAAGCACTTTGACCTTTTCCAGGTCTGGGGTTGTCCTGTGATTCCTGTCAAATACCCAAACCTTGACTTATTTTGAAGCTCTCTGATTCCTTCTTGTTAGGTCTATGCAGTCCCCAGCGTCTGCTTCTCAAAGTCCTAAAAAGACCATTACTGATCATAAAGTCAATCACTCATGAGAAAAGGAAGAAACAAAACTAGAAGCAAGTGATAAGGAAACCTAAAAATGATCTGCTGTAAATGAGACCACAGTGTTCCACACAATCCCATGTGAATAATGAGTATAAATACTTCCTTAAAGATAATTATGGGCCTCTTGCTAAAAGGACTCCTAGGTCTCTATTGGTGCAAACTCGTCATCAATTTTTTGTAGTTTAAATGACAGTTCCGCTTTTTAACTTATAATTTATAGGAGAAAGATCACTTGGGGTGTGTTTCATCCTGTGTCTGTTGTGAAATGCATTTGAAACTGAAGACTTTGGCATTAAGATCAATGTTTCACAGGTTTCTCTGCTGGGATTAGCAGGATTGTTGAGGATGAGGGTGAAGTTGGTGTGATGCTGCTGGAACTGCAAAATGGGCTCTGTAATTTGTAACTTCATTAACAAGGAAGCTCTGTGTATGATAAGTGATTGTAGATCACCTTCTATTTCCATTTAGGGATCAGCTAATGTTAAACTATTATTAAAATAGGCTTGAAACTAGTTTTATACTGTTTCATTTGGGCTCATACAGCCAGTGTCAGTGACAAGAATTCTCAGCAAGATGGTGTTTGTCAAAGCTAGACCAGAGAATCAGCTTTTCATTAAAAACTTAATTATTCCATTCATTTCACACTTCATAGAAGGTGAAAAGTGCTTCTCACTGTGTGCATACCAAAAGGCTTACCTCGCTATTGTAGCTGGTACAGAATGACCCAGGGGTGGTTGTCTGGGGGCAGAGCAAGCAGTTTAGAGCCATGAGACCTGAGATGTGTTTGTACCTGGCTGCTTGAACATTGACTTGCTGAATGGTCCAGAAGTTGGTTAACAGTTAGGTGACTTTGCAGAGGAAAACATGTAAGTGGCATTGTGAAGGTTAAGTAATTGAGAAAGGTTAAGATTGAAACGAATTTGGAAATTATTGGCTAAGAATGCAATGTTTTTAATAATTCTTGCTGCAGGCTTTCAAGAAATGAATTTACTGGCAACTTCAGAGTTCAAAGCAAGTAGCTTGTATCTTTGTTACTTTCAGTCATCTCTACTGTCAGGTTTAATAGGAGTTACTTTATACATTAGTGCTCACTTAGCTGTTTCCACTAAAATTACTATTCTGATATTACTATTGGTGCTGTTGTTTTGCTGTGGGAATGAGTAATCAGAAAAGTTCCTCAATACATGTCTTCACTTTAAAAGCACAAATTCAATGGCCTCAGAGTTTTTTTTTACTTGTTCCAGTACAGCTATAATATTCAGTAAGTCTCCCTTCACAATGCCGGCACCATTTGTTATAGGAACATATCATTAGGATATTGTTAAGCTGATATTCACAAGTAATGAAAAGTTACTTTAGTAATGCTTCCTGTTCTGCTTACATTTCCAAAGAGTGTCATTAGAAATAAATTCTCGTTAAGCAGCTGTACTAGACTGAGATGTTTTGACAGGGCTTATTTTAAAGCAGCTGGGTTTGCTACTGCCTTCCCTTTATGAAACATCGTAATTTCTTCTTCAGGCTCTTAACTGGATATGAGTGGTTGAGTCCAACAGTTCTTCTTCCATCCTACTTACCATTCTGGACAATTTAATGGGAATTTTTGTTTTGCAGTTTTAGAATTAAAATACTTTTTTTTGCATTACTATAAATTGAAATCTAAGTATAGGATAGAAAAATCCAATTTTTAGTACTTCAAGTGCAAAAGTAATTACCTTTGCCTCCTCTTCTTTCTGTTGGCCACCCACTCTCCTTTCCCCCATACATTTCCCTACTGATATTGCACTAGAAATACCAATTTTTGTCTACCAGTTTTCGTCTTGAGATCTTTTTGGCTAACAAATAAATTGGTAAACTCTTTAAACAGTATAGTGTCTTTAGAGTTTAAAAATCCACAGCTAACAGCTACTTTTTTTGTACATGTGTTTGTACAAAGGCAATATATGGAAAAGGATCCCTACTGAGGCCCTGGGGGCCAGCCAGTAACCCTCAGGTGGGGACCAGGCCACCTTAGATGGGAAGGGTCTGCTGGGACGTGTATAGCTGCGGTCTGATGCCTTGAATTAAACATTAGTGGGAATGCAGTAGCCAAATGACAGGAGCGGAGATTTCTGGTGTTAATTAGTGTCCTGATATGTCCAAGAACAACAGGTGAGGGTCAGGAGAAGCTCTTACTCTCTTCTAGTTTGTGCGCACCCAGTGTGTCCACCTCTCTGATTACTATCTGGCAAGACACACCAGTGTTTTCCCTGCACATTGGAACTGGCAGGTTTTTATCTGTGTCTTTCTCACCATGAAGCTTCATCTTAATCTTTTCTCACTCTGCATGGTGAGCAGGCATTGACAGTGTCTTTGGAAGTAGTGTTATTTTTTATTAGGTGCAAATGTCACTAACCCTGTCCATCCCTCTGCCAAAGCCCTTACACTGGGTTTTCCTGCTAACCCAGCTAACCAAGCAACTAGTGTCCTACATGAAAGGCAGACCAGTAGCTAGAGAAAAAAACAGACTATGCAAAAAAAATCAAAGGTGGAAAATAAGCTTCTTGCTTATTTCTCCTCCTTTTTTATAAGTAAGTGCCCTGTATTTCAAGACTTTTGCTTTTCTTTTTGGCTCACATACAAGAGCTGAGCAAAACCTGAATAATTTACCTCCTAGTAAATTAAAAAACGAAGGTTTTGAGTGCTGTAAATATCTGTAGCTCCAATGTTATCTCTCTACCAGTGGCTTTCAAAAAGTGATGTGACATCTTTATTCAGTGCCATCAGTGTTAATTGAGGATATGCTAATGTCAAAAAAATCTTCCCTCCCTCCTACAGTTCCAGTGTCAACAGTGCATAATTACTGCTGCATCCTCTGGGCAGAGTTTAAACAGCTTCTTGACCGTAATGAATGGGTAAGAAAGAATTAGTGGGTGAACCCCATTTATTCCTCCAGTGTCTAGGCAGTGAGTGCCCTTAGCCTGCATCACACTCACAGGGACACTGGTCCAAGGGATGTCCCTGTGGCCCCTGCCTTTGCCTCTGCTCCAAGCTGGTGTGTGACAGTGTTTGTAACACAAGGCTCAGCTCCTCAGGTTTTAAGCATTTCCCAAGAGCGCTAATCCTTCATTAAAACCAGAGCAGAAAGCCCATAGCTGATCTCAGAGGAGAGCCCTTTGCTCCAGCCGTTCCTAAGAGCAGACGGGGAAGTCCATCAAATACAACCAGGAATTTCTCCCTTCAGCTTCCTTGAGTAACAGGCATCTTGAGCATCCTGGAAGGGATTTGTGTGCCATATAAACTTCTTTCTTTCTGATAAACGATTCAGCTTTTCAGCTGAGAGTGCTGAGCTGTAAAGTTCCTGTAAGTCCCCTTACAGTCTGTGGCCAATTGCTGTACAAAGACAGATGTGGAGACAGGATCACGTGCTGCAGAACCACCAGCAGACACTGCCTGAATTATGTCCATGCCTCTGACCAGCTCCAAAGTTAAGGACACACATGTGGCCTTTTAATGTTGATCATCAGAAGTGCTACTGGATTATCCATGCTGGATGTTGTAATTAGTGCATTAAGGTCTCAAAAGCCATATATAAAGTGAAGATGCTGAAAGCTATTGGGTAGTAAAGATTTGGTATCCTATTTAAGAACAGCACCTAGGGCTTTTTTAAAGCTGTGAGACCTTCCTGAAGAATCCACTTGTTTCTATGATTATTTATAATTCATACTGCTGTCGGCTTTGACAGTGAGAATGTACTTGACAGACACAATTCTATTTTAATCAGTTTGTGGTTATTTTTTTAATGTGAGTTTCATTAATTTGCCTGACGTCTATGGCTGTAATTTTGAAATACAATTAGGATTGATCACTGGGAATGCTAAAATGTTAATTTTCCTGAGACACTTCAGTGGGCTTAGGTTTGCTCCCTGAGTTTTCATCTGTATTTGATCTGGCGCATTTAATCTGTGTCACCAGTATCTTACAACAGTATCCAGCATAATGCTAAGTAAATACCAGCAATAAGGGGTCTGACCCTGTCAGGTCTTCTGACCCTGTCCAAACAAGAGTGTTCAGCAGCCTTCCAGATTTTCATAGTCTTGCTTTTCTGTCATCAAATCTAAGGCCACTTCATGGCTGTTCTGCCATTGACTTTAAAGGATCTTGGGCCAGGATAATCATGGGAATGGAGCAAGTTGAGAAAGGTACTGGGCATATGACTAACTGCCCAGAGCTCAAAATGAGTTCATTTTTGCTTGGTTGTGATATATCTCATTCTATTTGATTTGATTTGGGAAAAGAGGCTCCAAACCTGAGCATTACTGATTGTACGTGGGGGCCAGTTTGCCTGTGCAAATGTTGAGGGATCCTGAAACTGGATGAACATAAAATTCACAGGAGGTGTTGAGGGATATCCCAAGCAGATGAAAACCCCTGAAACTCAAGAGTCCAGCTGATGTAGCAAGGAAGTGCTGTTTCATTTGAGCTCAACACCCTCATTTTTAAAACAAGCTCCATTGCATCTGTTGTCTGTAAGGGTGTTTAATACTTTTTTTTTCAGGTTTTATAAAATATGTTTCCATTTGTAAACAGACTGACAGCTCCGTATCTGGGTTGTACCCACAGTGTATTGTTTCTAATCTGCCTGAAAATGTGTCATTCCTGAGCTGATCCACATTGAGCACTGAGGCTTTTTTCATTCAGCAGGCTGCTTTGGCCCTCGATGACTCTGAGAGGTTGGGGAGGAGGCAGCAGGTACATTGCGGGAGAGGAGACATTTGTTTCTCTGAGTGGTGGTTCTTCATTATGAGATGTGCTCTCCTTTGCTCCTCGCTAGAAAGGTGGTGGGCATCCTCACATCTCTTGCAGCCTGTCCTCACATCTCTTGCAGCCTGTCGTAGCTTGGCAAAACTCACTTGCAAAGAAGTTTCAGTTGCTGTGTCCCTTCATTCTCATGCTCTAAATGTAGATAATAAAAATATACCAGATTTCCTTATGGCAGGCCAGAATTTTTGCTTTCACTGACGATTTTCTTTTTTAATAGAAGAATGGTCCCTGACATGGACAAAAGGTGCTTTTCTACTATTTCCTACTGACACCTTTGCCCCTGTCTTAAGAAAATTGTTTTTGATCTTGAGTTGACTTCCCAGTAGAGCATTCCTCTTTCTCATGGGCCGAAACACTTTGAAAAGTATGCAGAGTATTCAGGATGTGAATTTTTATGTGAATTACTTGCTCTGATTTCAAGTTATTATTAAGCCTTGCCAGTGAAAATGCAAACAAAACTATGTCTCCAGGGGATAGGGAATAGACATTGCTGCACATTGTAATCAGCCTCTCTTGAAGATTCATTTAATATCTTGTGTATTTTTTTTATGAAATGCATTATTCATGTAACAAGATTCAGAGAAGCAGCTGAATTGTAATTTCTGGGAAGAGTCTTCTTTCAAGAGATGACATTTTCATTATTTAAATCAATGCAGTAGGTCTTGCCTGCATAAGGGCAGCATGAAGTGAGGGAACAGCCTGTAGATGGGGCACTGAGCCAGTTACTTACCGCCTCTGCAGGGAAATAACACAATCCATCCAGTAATTTCAGCCCTTTTTGGGTCAGTATGTAGCCATCTGAGACATCATTACACTTCGTAGGGTTTTGTGGTAGGAGCACTTAAGAAAATAGTAATCAGCTAACACTCAGTGGAAAAGTTTCCTCTCTTACAAAAATACTGCTTGCGAGTTGCTTTACTCACTGCTGTTTCCTAGAGAGTGTTCCCTTGGCTCTCCATTGAGTTCATCTACCCAGCCATGTGAGAGGACGTTTCTTCTCATTTCAGAGCCTACAATAAAAGCTCAACATGTTTATATTGCAATTCTCTCTTATTTACCTAACCTTATGTAAACCACTGCACTTAATTAACACAGGCTCAACCTCTGTTATATTTAAGACCTCACTCCACCAGTGGTCCCAGTGAGATCAGTAAGGCTGTTCAGAGATAACAAAACACAGATAACACCGGTAGAGTTTAAGCTCAACTTAGTAATATTCCAGTGGCACAGACTATTAATTGCTTAAGCAACATTGTGTGCTGTTCATCTCTTGCAACACAGTTGATGGCAAGCTTACTTTTAAAAGGGGATATTTAGGAACTTAGTTAGTACCTATGACCATTTAATTATGCTAATGAAACAAAAAATAGGATGTTACAGCTGAATTCGAGATGTTTCATAAGGAGAGGGATTCTCCTTATTTTGACTGTCCCCCTCCATCCCCATAAAGCCATCTTTGAGGCATATGTGTCCCCTTTTGTCTTCCTCTTGCCCTCCCCATCCTCCAGAGGATGAGGAGCTTCCCAGATCCCATCTCTCAGGCCTTTAAACAAGCAGGTGACAGCAGAGCTCACTGGTGTTGGTGAAAGCCGAAAGTGACCCCTCTGGCATATGTTGCCCTATGGGAGGTGTGTGCACCTGACCTCCCAGCAGCAGTGGTCTGGTACCACTGAGATTAAGCCCAAAACTGCAGGGAGGATGAAAGAGAGCCCGAAGTATGCCCTATGTATTTTGACACACTGAAGCTACCCAGCTGTTGGTTGCTGGCGTTAATATCTTTCTCCTTTTCTCTTTGCTTATTTGCCCAAGTTTGTCCACTACCTCCAATGGTGAGCCATGGAGACTACATCTGCCACCCACGGCCTTGTGAGCGTTACAACCACGGGACGGTGGTGGAGTTTTACTGTGATCCTGGTTACACCCTCACCAACGACTACAAGTACATCACCTGCCAGTACGGGGAGTGGTTCCCCTCCTACCAAGTATACTGTGTCAAAACAGGTAAGGGAGCAGCAATGGCATTACTTCTGCCCTCTTTTTTTAGGGCACATGTGTTGGTCTGTAATGCCTGGTGAATATCTGTTTCATAGTTAATGGATGAACATTGACTTTAAGATGCTATGAAATACAATGTATTTTTATTTCTGAGATCCTGAATGATCCTAAACCATTTCAGTCATTAGCTCTTCAAATGTATTTTTTAACATCTGGATATTTTTATAGGTATATAAGCTAAGGTCATGATTGCATGTATAAAAAAGGTTCAAGGGGGAAAAGCAAGGTCCAGCCCACAGGGCAGCTTAATATGGAGGCTGCTTTTAGTATATGGCATGGGTTCATATGTGTTTTTACAAAATACATATAAAAGATGTCCTAACTGCATTTCTGAGAATTGTTGAAGTATTAATACAATAATAATAACGGTAATAATCAAGCACAACTCCTGTATTGCCTTTTGTTACAGAACAAACCTGGCCAAATACACAGGAGACCCTCCTGACTACATGGAAAATAGTGGCGTTTACTGCTACCAGCGTTTTATTAGTACTGCTGCTGGTTATTTTAGCCAGGATGTTCCAGACCAAATTTAAGACACATTTCCTTCCAAGGTTGGTACTCTTTTCTTTTTTTCTTTTTTTCTTTTTTAAGATTGGGCCTTGGTTCAGTTTTTACATTCAGCACTCCTCACTGAGGAGATGGAGCAGCTCACCAGCCTTGCAGATAACTTCTTATTCTGCTCTGAGCAGAAGTCTCCAAGACACCAACGTGGAAGGGCACTCAGAAACCCACAGTAGCTCTTTCTGCAACTAAGAGAAAAGGCAAAGTTTGCCAGATTCACTTTAGGAGTAACTACAGGTCTGCTGCTGAGAATTGCTGCTTCAGCATGTAAAAATAGCTGACAGTATTTTTAAATACTCATTTTCAGGTGCTGGGGGAATTAATTTTTTAACTACTGTAGACTTAGTAATGTAAGTTTTAAGAAAGATTTTCTTTTTCTCTATGGACAAATTTCTATTAAAAGTTTGCTTTCCCTTCATGAGTATGATTTTCATTACAATTCATAAACATCTTTATTTCCATAAAATACTGTGCAGCAATGAGTCATTGATTCTCACAGCACTCCTCATGAGACAGGTAGGTGGGTATTATTATTATTACCTTACATCTGGAAAAACATAGGCAGGCATGCCGAGTTTTAGGCAAAGCTCATACTGCATCTGGGTTTAGACTTGTTTCTAGTTTTCAGTCTGCTCAGCTTGCTGTGGACCTTCACTGTGTGACTTCCTCTCTCCTGCGCATGCTTTTTCTTGTGTCTTTACTCTACCATGGGCAGAAAACGGGGGTGAAAAAGCTGTGTGTCAGTAAATATATGCAGCAGAAAGAACTTAGTGATCTTAACGTTAAAGAAATGTGTACATAAAACTATACAGATTATATAAGCAATGTGTAAACTTATATGCATATATATGTGCATCTATGCAGTATATGAGGAGTACTATACGTGTACATATATAAATAGGAAGAGCTTTAGGGTAATGGGTTGCCCTATAGATAGCTTTATAGTCCATACTTGTATAGCTCATTGAAATGGCTTTCTGACCTCTCCTTTTCAGATGTTTTCATGCTCTAAAGGTACCTGGGACCAGTCCCTTCCTGCTAGGACTCTACTGTGATGTAACTGGCTACTAAACAGATACTTTAGGGCTTAACAGACCTTCCCAAATAATCAAAAAGTTTTACTTAAAAAAGAAAGCAGCTCAGTATGGGTTAAGGAAGCTTTCATTCTCTGAAAGTAAGACCTGAAGGGGGCCACAGATCTGGCCACCAAAGCCCTGGCATCCAGCAGTCGTCAGCTCAGTGCCTGTTCACATGGGCTGCAAACACTTTTTTGCTTTGCACACATCTTTGCAGGGGTTCAGACACTTCTGACTGGTGAACTACATCTGTGATCTTATATCCATGATACCCTACTGTGCACAGCACTGCAAATGGTGCTCCTTCTCTCTTCCAAGCACCTGTTTTCCTTCCCTTCTCAAAATTGTTCTCCACTTTACTGGTTTCATTTTTCCGATTGTAACAGATTCCACCTGTCAACCTGAACAGAGTTTTGCAGATCTGTGAAGCAAACATTTCTGTGAATGTTAATGACCCTGTAGCTTCATTTTGCATGATTAGAAAAGTGCTGTGTTTACTTAAGTTCAGCAGTTGCTCTGAGTCACTTCTGACGTGCTCCTGCTCTCTGTGATAACTCATCTGTGTTTGATGTAGAGGCAACCAGGAGGGTTCCATGGGCGACCCCGACTTTGTGGTGGTGGATGGTGTTCCTGTCATGCTGCCTTCCTACGATGAAGCTGTCAGCAGTGGCTTGAATGCTCTGGCACCTGGATACTCAGCTACCACAGACCATGGACATATTTTGCAGACTGAAGATCAGAACCCTCCCGCTTACCCTGGCCCCAGGATTACAGACACGCTGCCTAGCGAACCTGAGACCTGTGACAGTAGGTTGGGCTCCTCTGAACTGCTCCAAAGTTTGTACCCATCCCCGGCATGTCAAGCGGCAGCACTTCCTGCTTCAGATCGAACTGACATATCCCATAGCACTGCCGCGGAGGTTGTGTCCACGAGTCTGCGGATCGATATTGCAGATGGTGAGTCTTGCATAGGTGCAATAGGTGAGTCCATAAACAGGAGCCATCATTTGTTTGTCCTGTCAGAGCAGGAATAAACTCAGCTGACTTGCTCGTCCTTTCTCCATGTTTTTGTCCACATCTTAATTTGAACATTTTTTTAAACCGTACTACTCCATGGTCGTAGAGCTTCATGTCTGTGGTATGTCCTTGCTAGCTGTGGTGCAAGGGATTTGAATCGCAGGCCAGAAGGTTCCTGTCCAGACCCCATAACAGAAGTCTCATCAACAGGGATGTCAGCAGACACCTGTGTACAGCAAGCAAAGCCAACCATCATCTTGCCTGTGTTGGTCTGTTCATCTGCTCCTCAGCTCCTATGCTCACAACTCACTCACATGCTATGGCTTTCACAGCAAAGAACAGGATTTTCTCCTTAAAATGGAAAGCAAATCATGTTTTCGTACTCAGCCAAAATTAGCAGCCTTTATTAGCAATTTCAGCATGCCTGTGCATACAGCAATCTGCTCAGTCTGAGCCATGCTCGCATTAAGTCATGGACATGGGGGTCAAAGCATAAAGAGAACGTACCCACATGTATGAGAAAGGATATTGCCATGTATTATTGTCTGCATTTAAATTGAAAATGGACATGCATTTATACCATTTCATTGAGTTCTAATGGAGCTGCATGGTGTGCTAAGGAAACCAGATAGCTTTCCTTGCAGAGATTTAGAAGGAATGGTTCTGATCCTGTTCTCCCCAGTCACTGAGTGTCACCAGGCAAAGAGCAGAAGCCCAGTGTCCTAAATTCAGTGTGGGTGAAGGTCTTGGTGGGGGAAGTCTTCCTGCTTCATAGGGCCGGGGTTAACTTTTAATGGTATCACAAGGGGAAGAGGGCGGCTAGAAAGCGGAGGGAGAAATTATGATAATGCCAGTAAAAATCCTTGCCTCTTCTGAATGCTTTTTCAGTCATTAATGTAGTAGAATGGATGTTTGCATTTAGGTTTTTGTGGGCCTAACTTCTTTTAGAAAAATCTGGGTAGTTTTAGTAGGTTAATTTTCATAGGTGTTAGAGCATAAGTGGGTCTAGAATTGGTGAAACCACATGTGTGGTTCAGATTTTTGCAACATCCATTTCTGGTTTTGTAGAATTGCTAATACTGACACTCTGCAAAGTATAAAGGGAATTACAATCAGCAATCAATGCTATTTATTTTTTTTCCCTAGAGATTCCTTTGATGGAAGAAGACCCTTAGCCTACACAGAGATGTGTCTTCGTCGCATTGCACTGTTGGGTGACATGAATCATGAGGATTTAAGAGACAGAAAAGACTATCCGTGGATTTGGGGAGGGTATTTTCCTACTTATCAATCTTCCACGCAATGATGTCACTAGATTGGGTGTACATCTTAATCCACAGCAGGGATAACGGCATCAGCATTTGGAACAGCAGCAGTTTTATGAATGAATCCTGGGGATTTGATGAGAGCAGATGTAGAAAAAGAACTGTGGCTTTTTAGAAATGAAATGTATATCTGCATCGCAGAAAGTCATATGGTTCTGTAAGAAATGCTATTGGATTTTGATACTAACTGCCTCACAAAAGCATGTCAAAGTATGTAAATTTGCTTATAAAGACTGCTTTAAATGATCTATGGACCTCTAGTTTATGAAGAATCCTTACAGGTTTAAAAAAACACTAGTACTGAAATGCAAAGAAAAGAGGAAGGATCCTCTTTGGCTTTCCGATGATAACCTGGAAGCTTTTGATTTAGTTGTTGGTGATTTTGTTTCAGACCATGTCTGCAGAAAATATAACAGAAATGATGGGATTCATATATACTTTGATGTACGATAGCAAATATATATAAATAAATAAATAAATATATATATA
>NW_010177764.1:0-24112 GCF_000695765.1 Mesitornis unicolor
TTCTGTGATTCTGTGTGATTCTGTGAAAATCTTCTCAGGGAGACCAATTATTACATTATTTATTTAGATTTATTTCATTATCAAATAGATGCTTTTCAAAGTGCCTTTTTAATCCACTACATTGCCAAGACAAAACACTGGAGCTTTTCCCAAAATAACTAGATGAAATGAGAGTAAACTCCTCAGAGCTCCAAATCTCCTGGCCGTAGTGCTTACGTCTGTGTGACCAACTTATTTCTATCTCCCTCAAAGCCTTCAGAAAGGGAAGGGTGAATTGTAAAAGAGATGTTGCACAAAGAGCTCTCTTAAACAACATAGGTTGTAAGATAGTAACTTGGACACTGGTACCACCACTGGCAGCTCAGCATTCATCTGGCATTCTGGCCAAAAACAGATTTAGAACTTACTGTGTTGGAGGCTCCTCAGCTAGAAAGTTCGAAGTGAGGGTGGGTTTTGTCTGAGGGGTTTGCAGTCACACTGTTTGGACAGCACTGTAGGTGTACTCCAAGGGAGATTTAAAGGGGTTGGACGAAGAGTAATTGCGTTTGGTTTTTTTAATAGATGGACATACATGTCTTGATATGTAACAAACTTACTTTAAAACTGCAAGTTCATTATGTCACTTGGCAGCTGACAGTTCAAGCTTGTTTTAGAAAATTTTGTTTACAATTAATTATTTGATGTCCATTTAAAAATAGAAAATTGAATGGAACATTTTTGTTGTAATTTGCTGTATTACTTCCGAAAAGGAAAAACACTGTGTAAGCTCATAAAAAGTTATGTGATGCGTATGGTAAAGATGCCTTAAGACTATGGCAGTGTCAGAATTGGTTTGCTAAATTTTGGTCCGGAGATTTTGATGTTAAAGATGCACTGTGCTCAGGAAGGCCAATCAAAGTTGATAATGACAAAATAAAGGCATTGATTGAATCCAGTTGGTGTTAAATGACATGAGAGATTGGTGATAATGTCAACACATTGAAATTGAGCATTGAAAACCATTTAAAACAAGTTGGATACGTTAGTAAGCCTGATATCTGGGTATCACATGAGCTCAAAACAATCTCACCAAGCGTGTTGACATTTACAATTCTCTCTTGAAACATGAAGAAAATGATCCATTTTTGAAACATATCATAACAGGCAATGACAAATGGATCATCTACAACAACAAAAATGGAAAAGATCCTGGAGCAAGAGTGATGAACCAGCTCAAAGCACTTCAAAAACAGATATTCACCAAAGAAAGGTTATGCTGTCAGTCTGGGGGATTTCAAAGCTACTGTGTATTTTGCATTACATCCAAGGAGCCAAACCATTAATTTGGACGTGTGCTGGCATCAACTGGATAGGTTAAATGATGTTATCAAACAGAAGTGTCCAGAATTGGTGAATCACAAAGGTGCTGTGTTTCTCTGTTATAATGCTAGACCACATACAAGTCTGGTCACTCGTCAAAAATTGTTGCAGCTTGGATGCGATGTGTTGCCACATCCAACATATTCGCCAGACCTGGTGCGATTGGACTACCATTTTTATTTGTTCTTTACAAAATGCCTTGAATGGTAAAAACTTCACTGCTGCTGAGAATATGAAAACATTCTTGGAACTGTTTTTTCTTAAAAAGATAAGAACTTTTTTGAATGTGGAATCATGAAGTTGTCTGAAAAAATGGCTAAAGGTAACTGAACAAAATGGACGGTATATAGTTTAATAAAGTTTTTGTTTCCCATGAAAAATTTGCCTTTTATTTACCCAGAAAAAAACTGCAATTACTTTTTGGCCAACCCAGTAGCTTGGCAGGGAGCAGTGCAGCGTCTCAAACACAGAGATAACTGGAACACCATAGTTGTGCTCGATGTCAAGCTGAAGCTGGAGCAGCATCCGAACTGTGTTGTCACAGAGCTGGGTGAGACATACTGAAATGTCACCTTGTCTCTTCTGAGCTTCTCATGTGTATCTTCACAATTCCTCAGTTCTAAAGTTGTCTCAGTGGCTCACAAAACTGCTGAAATTAGTTATCAGGAGTTAAGAACCTCAAATTTATGTGATAGAAATGAAGGAAAGAATACCACATCAACATTCATCAGTCTGACTTCTGGTGGTGCCCTGTTTGGTTTTTTACCACACCATGTCTCATGCTGGATTAATAAGTCTGAAAGATCACCTGAACAGAATAAGTGGCCAATGGGTCTCTGTGGTAGTCTGAAAGGCAAAAAAATAACCTTACTTTACACACTGTGTCTTCTGTACACAGAAGAAACGTTACTGACACAGTTACACTGTACTTACTTTAAGTGAAAATGTAAGTCACAGAATCACAGAACGTTAGGGATTGGAAGGGACCTCAAAAGATCATCTAGTCCAATCCCCCTGCCGGAGCAGGAACACCTAGATGAGGTCACACAGGAAGGCGTCCAGGCGGGTTTTGAATGTCTCCAGTGAAGAATACGCCCAAACCTCTCTGGGCAGCCTGTTCCAGTGCTCTGTCACCCTCACTGAGAAGTTTCTTCTCAAATTTAAGTGGAACCTCCTGTGTTCCAGCTTGTGTCCATTACCCCTTGTCTTATCATTGTTTGTCACCGAGAAGAGCCTGGCTCCATCCTCATGACACTCACCCTTTAAATATTTATAAACATTAATGAGGTCTCCCCTCAGTCTCCTCTTCTGCAAAGAAGAGGAAGTCTGCAAAGTCAGGAAGGTTAAATGTGTTTCAGGTTTCTGGTTCAGCCAAAAAAGTCTGGCTGGACATGGCATCTAGAACAAACCAAATATTTCTTTTGGAAAGATGTGCCTAGCTTTATGTGAAATCTCTCCTCCTGGGATACTGTGTATTTTGGATTGGTGTGATGACTTAATATGTTTATATTCCAGTGGTTAAAATAAGGGTAAATTAGTGTGTTTTATTTCATGGATGGGAAAGGAGGTCTAGTCATCAAAATGAACTTTGGATGATTTATGTCAGCAAGGAAAGGAAAATTTGTAATTTGTCTGAGGATATGGAATTTCTTGGGATAAGTTACAGCATCACAGTGAACTTGAACTACCAGGAAAACTTGCACTATCAGTGAAATTCCACTATAGTGCATTTCATTGTGCAAATAACAATTTATGTGATAATAACATGCTTCTCATGTTTGCTGCCTTGCTGTATGAAAAGTTTTTTTTTTCCCCTAAATTGAACTATTTCCTTTCAGAATAACTACGGCACTTATGTTCTTAAATTCGTGTACGCTGTAATTTGAGTATTGCTTGTATTTGCAGAACAAAGCTGCTTAGTATCCAGTTTCTTATGCTGCCTTAACTTTCTTTCTTCTGTTAGTTCATTTCAGTTTGGCTTTCTGATTCCTGTAACAACAAAAAGGAAAGATTATGATAAACCTTGTTTCCAATTACTTTTTGCCTGTTCCTCATGTGTGACTTTGCCTGTACCTTTGGAGGATTTATCTTACGCTTTCTACTTGTTATAGTGACTATTAAAGCATGGTGTTAGTATTTTTCAGATGGTAAAGTAGTCAAATAGAAGTGCATTTCTGGCTGCCAAATTTTCACATGAACATGACAGAACTGATAAAAAATGTAGAACATTTGCAGCTTCATTTACTTGCTCCCCAGGCATTTGAATATTGTGAGTTGCTTGAAAGAAGCTGTAAGAGTATGTTTAAATTTCTTTGCTTATGCTGCTGTGTGTTTAAACATTGACACTTCACATGTTCAGTTTTTGCTCTGTAGCCCTGAGAACTGAGAACTATCTTCCCTTAAGGGGAAAGGAAAGCTGTGATGGCTGGTATGGTTACATGTATTCAATATCTAGAGTTTTAAGACCAGCATCATGAGAGTTGATAATTAAGTCACAGGAACTGACGAGAGAGCACTGATTTGACATTAGAATAGGAACAATATCAAGGACATGGGAAGACCTGCAGATAGTTTTCATAATATAACATATTTTCCATACATGAACTATCACTTGGCAGGGTAGCAGATTCCTCACTGGTATTATGAGAACTGCTACAAGGCGATCTGTTTACTGCCTTCTAATTACATTCATTCTGCATTTCATGGCTTCTTGTCTTCTTTCCACTTCTTTCCAGCATAAACACTACATAGTGCTTTGGTGTATGGCTGGCTCAAGATATTGTGATGCTTCTGATCCAGCAGTTGTCTTCTGCATTTCTTTGTAGAGACCCATCATGCATGGAAGATACTGACAGTAGGCTGTTAACCCTAATGATATTTCTTTATTGGGAGAACATCTGTGACATTTGTGGTGACAAGCACAGGAGATATTTTTGTGAAATGCTTATACTATGATTCAAGCTGTTTTATAGATTAGTAACTTAGATACTTTGTGTCCAAAAGGAAAATTACATGCTACAATAAGCTTTTCATCCATAAATCTTAATGTAATCTGTAATTTCTGTGCTTTAATATATTAGACAGGCATGTTATTGAAATGATACCCATGAGATCAAATTCTCCCCACATTTTGCAGAAGATAAGCTGCAAATTGGTGCAATGAATTTTCAGTCTTTCTGTAGTCAGATGGGACTGTATTTTTTTTCCATCTGACTTTTTTCTGCCTCTGTGGTTTCAGAAAATCAACTGTGAGCAGTCTGGTCCAGCAGTCCTATGTAAACCTAGGATTTTTTTTTTAAATCTGCACTGAAATTAGCTCAGAGTTACTTCATGTATTTCCTTTATTGCAGTCATTACTGAAAGAATGGCATTCAGGGAAGCAGTGGTTAATGACATTTAATTAGAGGCAGAATTCTGTAGCTGTCAGAAGAAATTATCTGATGTTTTTATGCATCCTGCATTCTGATTATATTCTTATTTAATACAAAACCTGATTGCATTAAAAGCAAATTACTTGTTGCCTTAAAAACCAAACACTGACATTTCCTAACTACAGTGCATGTAGTATTTAATTCAGAAAAGTCTTTCTTGAATTGAGTTTTCTAACAACAGTGGTAGAAAGGGAACTTGCACCAGTATTCTTTAAGTATTGACACTATGTTTTGGTCCAGTGCTGTGCTGAATCTATTTTATGCCAAAATCTCCAGAATTTAGGGTTGGTTTATTTCAGTCTGCCCTCAAGGATTCTGTGTCTAAGTCTTCTTGCTCTTCCCTTGGAAAGGGAGGTACCATTGGCATACTAGAGCACTTAAAACTGCTGCATGTATTTTTTGTGTGTTGCAATATTTGGTGGTAAGAGGAAAAGAAACAGAATCAGGGAATATAAAAAAGTAGGTATAATGCATTTATGTTTCTCTGTAGGACACTTTATTAGATTGTCATTGATGATATAGGAACCATTAGCACTATCTTTAGTTTTATTCCATATTCACCAAAGAAATTGATGGAAAAACACCATGTAGCTGTTCAAGTGATGGAAAACTGGCAAAACTGGAAAACTGGCAAAATTAGGTTTAT
This sequence comes from Mesitornis unicolor, assembly GCF_000695765.1. Classification (NCBI taxonomy): domain Eukaryota; kingdom Metazoa; phylum Chordata; class Aves; order Mesitornithiformes; family Mesitornithidae; genus Mesitornis; species Mesitornis unicolor. The sequence continues at coordinate 5,437 of NW_010177764.1, forward strand.
GCTTGCTGAGTCACTGATGATGATTTTAAAAAGGTTTAGTGTTTTCCTGAGGTCTTTTCCTGTAGAAGGGAAAAATACAGCATGCTGTTTAGTCGCCTATAAATATCTGCTCTGCTATTACACAAAACTAGCAATTCATGGTGTTTAGAGAAGCATGTCTTTCACAATCGAATATTCTTTTTTTGAGCAGTCACTGAAAGCAAATTTGGATGCAACAGTCCCTTTTACAATCTGTGGTAGTAAGTTGTCAGTGCAAAGACTGAGGTTTATTGTTGCTTTCAGGAGTTGAGAAGAAAGAAAATGTTTCAGGTTCTCCTTTAGTATGAGCATTTGCCTAAAGTAGCTCGTATCCACAATGGCAAGAGACTTTAGAAATAAATTCTCACAGAAAGAACACAAGCAGCAAACTGTTTTCATTGCACACATTTAGTGTTTTTCCTGGGTTAACTTGGGCATCTCTGTAACAGTGGTGGTAACTCAGCTCTCAGTTACACACTTGTGCTTGGGATGATTAAAATGTACTTCTGAAATATACAATATCATCTCCTCCTCCTCGCAAGAAGGGTAAAAAAAATTGATGATGAATACTAGTTCTGTGTGTTTTCTCAATTCTTTGAGAACGCAATTTTGTTGTTTATTGATGACATAAGTTTTTACTTGTAAGACAAACTCTTTGTGGAGTTATGGGTCAGCATTTACCTTGTATTACACTGGGTAGAATTGAACTAAACTAAATTATATAGATTACACTAGGTTGTCCACCATAAAGAGAGTTTAAATACAACTTTTCATTAAGAATCTAAAAGCAGTTTATAGCATATATTTAAATGGTATAGATGCTCTGTGTAATGGGGAGGACTGTTGTTGAAAACATAGGAGTTACCAATTGACACCAGAATGATCTAAATGTGCTCTATTGTTTTCCAGGTCTTAGGAGCAGATGAGGATAATATGGGGGATGGTTGCTCTCAGAAACTGGCTTCTGCCAAGTTCCTTCGACTTTTGCTCCTAATACTGATTCCGTGCATCTGTGCCCTTATCCTTTTGTTGGTGATCCTGCTGACCTTTATAGGTGAGTGCTAATGGATAGCACAAAGTAAATTGATACATTTTTTAATTAAGAACACTAAAACTGAGACTGCATTCTCAACTGTTAATGTAATTGTGGACATTGAAGATATATCTTAGCACATCTAACTGACAAACTAATCTACCTAGTGATTTCATAATGTTTGTTGTAGAGAAATAAAAATACTATTTATGTTTATATATTTAAAATGTATTTCAGGTACCAAAGAGTAAACCTCTTTTGAATTTTTCAAAGCAGATTTTTGAGGAGCACACTACCTTGAGCATGTATTATGTAGATGGTTTTCAGCAGTCATTTTTCAAGTACAAAAAGATACTTATGTTAGAACTTTAGATCACTGTCAGTGGAATGGAATATTTATCCCTTTATGTCGTACATTGATGTGTAAATCTAATTTTTTTGGGGGGGTGAAAGTTAATTTATAAATATCCACAGTTCTTTCTGAACAGCCTACAAAATATTACTGTTTATCTAAGGGAAAAATATGTTTGTTTCTTCTAAATATGAAATATGCATCAAGGCAGAACCTCAAGAATATTTTGTGGAAACTTGCTCCAGGTATATTAGATTTCATAATGGCTTAGTCTGTTAACTAACTCGGTGTCTGTTACAGAACTAAAAGGTAATAATTTATTACAAAAAAAAATTTAAAAAGCCTTCCCTTTGTTAACTTTCGAGAAGCTGACATTTTCAATTGCTTCAACTGCAGCATGAGAAAGACAGTAATGCTCGGTGAAAGCATTAATTTTGCAGGAAAAACAAAGTAAGAAAATAATCTGTTCTGCTTTCAGTGCTGAGAGTTTCTGGGATTTTTACTTCTTTTTTGTGATGAGAATATTTTCTAGTTGAGCTTCCTTAAGTACTTCAGAAGCACATCTGTAACAAGTGGGGTAATGTGTGAGGTACATAGTTATAAATCTATTCTCCTGTTTTAAACCCCCAACTTCAACACACATCATGCAATCAAACAGTTAGCAAGCACAGGAGGAAACATCTCAATAGCACCTTCAGCACTGTCAAAATCAAGACAACTTAAATCTGTTTTCTCAATTCAGTCTGTAAAGGATTTTCAACAGGATGTTATAGGCCTGTTCTTTTCATTTAGCTTAAGTTAGGGAAGTAAAAAAACCCCAAAGCTAGTGAATTTTGTGATTGACAAGTAAATCTTAGGATGTATCTTTAAAATAAGAACAGTCTGACTTGGATTAAGATGAAGTAAGTCTGGCAATTAGGAAATACGATGCCATTCAATTTACTTTCCTTATGTTTAGCATTCCATTTGTATCCTTCATATCCTCTGCCCTAGATTTTCATTATTTGGTGAGAAAGCAGATAAAAAAGCAGGTGTGTTTACATCAACTCTACTTATTCGCCTCCTCTGAGGCATGTATTGACATAACACTCATTAAAATGTATGAAATTCTCTGGGGAAATGGGACCTGTTCTGATCCTACTTAGTAGCAAAAATCGGGATGAAGAATAAGGCTTGGTGTTATTACCCTAGTCTAAAACTGGCAAAGCTTCCTTTGGCATCTTTTGAATTAGCATGATTATAATTTAGTATCCTTCTCTCTCAATTAGCAGCTTTCATTTTATGTGCATTGATAACCTAGAAACAAATATATTTGATGACTGGCATTAAATGAACAAATTCTGTAGGTGACATTAAAGTGCGTGTAATATAATGTAGTCTGTTCTGTCTATTAAGAATACACTATATCCAGAATTGCAGTTCATCTTAATTTCAGATCAATAATAACTGAATTTTGTTACAGTCTAATATAGGTATCGTGACTTACAATGTAAGAATGAATTGATAGTCCTGACTGGCCAACACAAATTACTCGATATACAGGAAATTCTGTTCTTACTTTTTCATGACATGGAGGAGTTGAATTCTGTGGTTGTCATTCTAGTATCTTTCACTGGTGCCTAAAACATAGAGAGCTTCAGTATATCATTTAGATCTTTATGAACTTTTTTGATTTGACTTTGGTAACGAACTCATCAGAAAATTATGCCTTTCATATTTTGCAAGAATTTATTTTATTTCCTGTGGTAAATTTGTAGGTAATTATTCTTTCGGTTCTGTAATATTTTTTCAATTAAATGAGACATATACACATGAAAAAGTGTGCATGCACCTTAGAACTTTCCTATTCATTTTCCTTACATCTGTTTTGTTTCTGGCACATCATTCCAAACTCCGATTTTGAAGGAATTGAAAAGTTGGTATGGGTGGCAGGAGACAGGTAGAGCAGTACAATTATATTGTAATAACAGAGAATATCCTACTCAAGATGTGTCATGTGAGCCAGTTTTCAGAATATGTCATTAATCTACCTTTCAAAAATTATTTACCATCGTTATTCAAGATGCAAAGCTTTTGAAAAAGTTATTTTGTTAGAAATGTGTACAAAGAAAGGACAAAGCAAATGATCCATTCACGGCTGATGGAGCTGGGGTTGTTTAGCTTGGAGGAGACTAAGGGGTGACCTCATTAATGTTTATGAATATGTAAAGGACAAGTGTCAGGAGGAAGGAGCCAGACTCTTCTCTCTGATGTCAGATGATAGGACAAGGGGAAATGGGAGCAAGCTGGAGGATAGGAGGTTCAACCTGAACCTAAGGAAAAACTTTTATACTGTGAGGGTTACAGAGCACTGGAACAGCCTGCCCAGAGAGGTTGTGGAGTCTCCTTCTCTGGAGACATTCAAAACCTGCCTGGATGCATTCCTGTGTGACCTAGTCTAGGTGATCCTGCTCTGGCAGGGGGGTTGGACTAGATGATCTTTCGAGGTCCCTTCCAACTCCTAATATTCTGTAATTCTGTGATACACATTAATTTGATCAAAGATACCAGACTTTCATGGTCCGTAGAAGAAAATATCAAACTGAGTTCTTTAGCTTTGATTTTTCTTAAGTACCTACACTCTGGCTCTGGATACTCTTACCAGGAGTATAGTGTGCTTGTCACCCTGTAGAAGAAAAGTTGTTGCGTGGATGTTGTTTTTCTCATTGAAGCAGTACCAGTTGCTGTGAAGGAAGCCTAGCCTTTAGACCATAACTATAATAACTTGTTGATTGCTTATGTTACATCAGAGGACAGGAGGTCTTAAGAGTGGTGCTCACTTTGGACTAACATGCAAGACCTCTACCATGAAGTCCTAACTCAGCAATACAAATTTGAAGGGAGGAGAATAGGCTAGATCATATATGACTAACATTGCTGATATCTTACAATTTCATCTGACCCCTATAGATATCAAGAGCCTTCTAATAAGACTGGTCCACATCTTTTTGTCTGGAGATTATAGTTTTCTATAGTGCAGTAAATTTAATTACTTTCCAAAAAAACCAAACAGTAACAGAATCCATGGTTTGAATAGCTAAATGATTCTTAAAAATAAAGACGTGTAAGATCACCTTCAACTTGTGTTGGAATCTGTAGTCTATGTCTCATTTTGCTTACACTGAAAAATATCCTTAAGTAATGAATAATATGCAGATATTACAAAGGTGAAAATTAGCATGTTTATAAGAATAAAAAGCCTCTGACGTTTTTGTTCTTTTCCTTACAGATGGGAAGTGTTATAAACCACTTGAAACATAGTTTTTAAAAAGTTCTTCATGGGCTTAATATTATGGCAATATAATAATGCTTACCATTGTAAACATTGTACCATAATTGCTTACCATTGCAGCTATTTATCTGGGAAAACAAAATGCTATACTTAAAATTCCATAAAGGAAAATCAGTTATATTTATTTTATAGGGATAAGTGCATTCTGTGGTAGATGTCCCATTCTTCTCATTCCTTCACATCAGTATCCTCAGCTCATACCTATGTGGTGTTCTACCACTGTTAACAGCCATCCACAACTAATGCTTTGTCTTCTGTTATCCTGTAGAATTCAGGACAAGTTTTGTGACATACAAAGAACAGTTTAATGTATGTCAGACTTTTACAGTCCAGGTTTAATTTTTGCCCATATGATGACACTGCAGGACCACATCAGGTAAGCTTGCCTTTGAGGCAAGCAGCATACCCTCTTATCTATGCACAGTGTTAGACATTTATGCATTTTGCAAAATAGTTTTAAAAAATCTGTTAACTGTCAACACTGGTGGGAATGAGGATTACAATGAAAAGTCTCTAAGATGCACTGTTGACCGTGGATATGCAAATAATTGAGGTTTTGGTTCTCTCACTGTCCTTACATTAACAGCATGCAGTATTTATATTTTGGCTCTGACATGTATTTTGAGATTAATTTTGGTTCTCAGTGAGAATTATTACAAGTGTTATGTGTGATGGGTTGTATTTACATTTTCATCTTACTCTCCTTAAAAACAAAGCTTACTCTAATAGCTGCATTTTTATTATCCTTGTATAAGTATGAGCCAGTCTGGGCAGTTCTCAAATTATTCTGTTTGGGAAACCTGTAGCAAGCTTCTGTCCACCTGAGAGATGCTCTCAGTGTTCTTGCGTGTCACTGGTTGAACAATGTCATTACTATTATATTATCTGTGAGACCTGTATTCTCCTTTCCTTTGCCCTCCTAAGAACACAAGAGGAGCTGTGTCTCCTTTGCAGAATATACATCAGGAAAAGTACATTATGGTAAAACTGCTAGGCTTACCTTTGTGGCTGTTGGATAGTCCACATTCATAAGGTAACATGCGTATGTCAAGACTCCTGTATCAATTTGTGAACCAAGCTGTAGTGGCCCATAAGGAAATTTCTGCCACACAGAGAAAGTTAAAGTTGCAAGGAGTTGTAGTTATACTCTAGAACAAAAGGATCTTGATCCCTGAATCATCTGGAGATGCTGGTAGTTCTCCAAGAGATGTCAAGCCTCAAGGCATATGACGTCCTCAAAATCTAAAGTGACTAGCAACACGGAGATCCAGAAGTTATAATTGTGTAAGCAACATGAAATATAAACAATTCCATTGTCAATCAATGGCAACACTTGCTTTAAGATGGGTGTCTAAATTTAGGAGTTTAACACTAGCATATAAATAAACCATTTGGTCCTGGGAGTTTTTCTGGTGGAAGATGGTAATCATCAGTTGAATGATCTGCCAGTTCTTTGATTTGATCTTGCCTACACAGCTATATTATGGGGAATGTCCAAAGGAGTGTATCCCAGAGCAGCCTGTATTTCACCTATCTGTAAGAACTAATTTAGTCTTGCAAGGCTTCTTTACTGATACACCTGCCATATTGAGGGAAAGAAAAAAAAAAAAAGATGCTGTGAATACAGCTCCAGGTCAGAAAGTCTGTTGTGAGACATCACTGAGGTCAGTGGGGAATTGTTCTTGTGATCTAGAGAATAATAATGAAAGTCTGGCAGTCCACCCAGTGCAGATGGACAGGAGGTCACAGTGACTGAAGCATGGATTCTGGTGTGGCATAACTGATTCCCAATGAGCTCAGGGAGCTTTATTCATTAGCCAGTGCAAAGTGAGTGTTTAACACAGGCACAGAGTTCAGGGTTGATTTCTGAATTTGAATAGAGGCATTATGTGTATGTTATGTTTCATTTCTTAGGTTAAGAAAAGCTTTATAAATAAAAATTTCTAGTTACAGGACACATTGTGCTCAAGAGACAAGCAAAAAAGAAAGACACTGGATAAGATTTTTATTAGACCACACTGTTACTGGGAATTTTCAGGTAACAACAGCTGTTAATATGAAAGGTAGCTGCTGTCTTCCCCTCCAGCCCTTTAGTACAATCCTGATATTTTCACTGAGACTTTGTTGCCTGAAAGCCAGAAGTTGATGAAAGGGAAAATCTCTCCTTTCTGCACAGGACCATAGGAGCCTGGCTTCATTCTGCAGCTTCTTTAAAAGATGCCTTCCAGAAAGTCTTCTTTGTGGAACTGATCCATTATATGCATAAATCATCTTGTTAAGTTGCAAAAAAAGAACAATAAACCCCCAAAAAACAACTGACCTCCTTTTTGGCTCACTGGGCAGCTGGTAAGCAGTTTAAGATGTCTTTACTTGACAGGAGGTGCAGGATAAAATCTATTTCTGCAGCTTAACCAATGTGCAATGGTTTGTTGTGCTAGGGGACCTCCACATTATCAGTGATGTGCCTATTTATTCTAAGTGCAGGGTTGTAGACAGACCCTGCAGCAGAAATCTCAGTGGGTACATGCTGGCTAGTTATAGTAGTGAACCAGTGTTTTATTCCCTGTGTAACTGCCTCATCCATTACACATACTTTGACAGGCTGCTTTACTCTGTTTCATTAGCTTTTTTTAAACAAACTTGGTCTTTTGAGATTTCCTGCTGTGAACTGCTAGAAATCACCCACAGTATACACTGCCAAAATCTCAGTTCAATAGCTTGAGCAGTGTGACTATTTCTTAGATCTCATAACTGTCCATTTCAGATCTTTAAATAAAACACTAATTCCCCAATAGCAAACAGCAACTGAAAAATGATCAGTAGAACTGTTGGCAAAGCATGGCTTTGAACCGAATGAGCTCGGTGCCAATTCCTCATTTTTGTACTAAAGACAATGAACGCCAGCATGCTGTACATTTCTGTCATCTGGCCATGTCCAGCTATAGCTGGAGGCACAAATCCAAAATGGTTACAGCTATTTCTCAAGTAATTAACTGTCTGGCTTATGTTTTACTGTCTACAGCTCTATATGAACTCACATCTGAAGAACAGTTGGATATAGTGTGCATGTATACATGAATAAAATGCATGCTCTTTGTGTTGTATGGCTGTTAGCAGACATTGCTAGAGAGTAATTCAGTTTTCATTACTGAAGAGATTAAAAAAGAATTGATTGTTTTAAAGAATCACACTGTTTTCTTAGGTATCTTAAAATTTAAATAGTTCCTTCTGGGTTTTTGGTGCTGTAAAGTATCTCCAGTAAGCTTAATTTAAGATTGAAAATACACAGTAGTAATTTTAGGGCAGGAAAGGATGAGAATCAAAGCAAATGGGAACCTAACTCAGAGTGGACTCTATAACCTATAATAAAGTGTTTGAATTCCCTACCGTGCATCGGGAAAAAGAGAGGATAGGAGGAAAATGTGAAGGGACAAAAAGGTGGCTCAGGAAGGTGATCCAAAACCCTCACATACTAAGTGGAAACAGAGTTGTTATCTACAGCTAGGCAGTGGAGAATGCCAGAGTATACACTTGCATCTCTCAGGGCCATATGCACCAGAGCCTGGGCTCATGTTATTTTGCAGGGAAAAAACACCTGTTAAAGTAATTTTTGAACTAATTATCAGCTGAGATGATACAATTGGGAAGGCCTTTTGTGTGGAATAGGTTCATTGTATGATACACCTGTATCAAGACAGGTGTAACAAGAGGAGTTATCACGAGAAAACTGTGAAAAATGGAACAAAGAATGCTACTGTTGGAAAGATGGGTTGAAGAAGCAGACAAGCATTTGGGGATCTAGTGAAAGAAGTAAATGATCTTATGGGACCTTATGATAGATATAGCTATTACTTGGAATTCCAGAAAAAGAATGAAATAAGGCTGAGTGAGGAGAGGATAGAATCTAGTGAGTAACTTCAGTATTTTCCTTAAAAGTATGTATCAGTCCACTGTATTAAACCAAAAGGTTTTTTTTATACTTATTTCAAGAGTTTATCTGTCTTGTAATGTATCGCCTGCTATTCTGCGGAGTGATATATAAATGGCTAATAATTTTTACTTTAATTTTAAATCATTATTCTTAGCTCTTTGGGACTAACTTTTTCTAGGCTCTTTCTATTTTTGTGTTGAGTGGAGGAGAAGAGAGGAGCCTAGAGAGAATATGAAAAAAATCCCCTCAGCTATTCTTGAGTTATGGAAAAAAAATTATGCACTTTTTCAAAGGAGGAAAAAAAGCTCATTTTAACTTTTTGAAAACCACAGAAAATGCCACTGAAGTTTGAAACTTGAAACAAAGTAGGCTTCTGAATCACAGAGATTCAAAGCTTTATTTGGACTCAGAGCATCCAAGTAAAGGTACATATGAGTGAGCACAAATTCTGATCATGATCATTCACAACTCCTTAGATTTTTAGCTAATTGTACTACTACTGATCTCTATTTGTGAAACCAGAGCACATTCTTTGTTTGGCCTGACCAGAGGACTCAAGCAGAAAAAAAATTCTGCTGAAATAATTTGCAGGTGGGAGATTTTTCATTGCTTCTGTAGAATACACACAATAAATTCCTCCGAATCCTAATGAATTATGAACACTTGCTGGTGGAAAAACAGAAACCTTAACATCTATATGTATATATAAAGTTTCCCTGAGTTTTTCCAGTAGATCTTAGACACAAAAAGATTTACTCTCAGTTAGTGACATTGGAGCCAAAACAATCCAGACTGAATAAAGGAGGATATAGTAAATCTCAAATAGTAACTGCTTCACAGAATCACAGAATATTAGGAGTTGGAAGAGACCTCAAATGATCATCCAGTCCAACCCCTCTGCCAGAGCAGGATCACCTAGACTAGGTCACACAGGAGCGTGTCCAGGCGGGTCTTGAATGTCTCCAGAGAAGGAGACTCCACAACCTCTCTGGGCAGGCTGTTCCAGTGCTCTGTAACCCTCACAGTAAATAAGTTTTTCCTCATGTTCAGATTGAACCTCCTATGCTCCAGCTTGCTCCCATTTCCCCTTGTCCTGTCATTGGCTGTCACAGAGAAGAGGCTGGCTCCTTCCTCCTGACACTCACTCTTTACAAATTTATAAACATTAATGAGGTCAAAATGAGGCCGCCTTTGAGCCCCATTATATTTCAGGAATTTTATAAGTTTTTCTTGGTAGTTTCAGTTGCTATAGTTAAAGGTTACTCAATGAAAAAGAAAATGCTAAGATTGCCCTTTCTCAGCTATTCTAGTTCTCTTTAATTCTTACCCATAAAGCTTTCCAACCCAAAGTCACTTCAGACTGTAACTGAAAATTACAGGGTAAGCCCTCACCAGAGCAGAAGGGCTGATCTTACTCCTGATCTTACTGGAGGGACTTCTGACTTGTATTTACAAGAAGTGAATAACAAATACTAGGACCAGGACTAGAGGGACCCTGCCTCCAGCCAGGTGAAGGAAAGGGACAGTTGGGTTTACCAGACTGTGTAGATTTGATTGCCTGGCATATAAGGCTCTAGTGGACACTCGTACGCAGTGTACCATAATGCCAAGTTATAAAGGGGCAGAACCCATATGTATTTCTGGAGTGACAGGGGGATCCGAACACCTCACTGTACTGGAAGCCAAAGTGGAAATAAGTGGCAAAAGCACCCCATTGTGACTGGCCCAGAGCCCCCATGCATCCTTGGCATAGACTACCTCAGGAGAGAGTTTCAAGGACCCAAAGAGTGGGCTTTTGGTATAGCTGTCCTGGAGATGGAGGAAATTAAACAGCTTACTCAGTCTTTTGAAGGACCCTTCTGTTGTGGGGTTGTTGAGGACTGAAGAACAACAGGTGCCAATTGCCACTACAACCGTGCATCGGGAGCAATATCTCACCAACTGGGACTCCTTGCTTCCATCCATAAGTTAATTCATTGACTGGAGAGCCAGGGAGTGATCAGCAAAACTCGTGACCTCTAGTATTTAAAAACAGTTGGGAGAGTTTATGTTTTGAGGGATTCCTTTTAATTCTTTGTAATCAAGTCTAGCTGAACTGTGTTTATCATGACTGTTAAACTCTTTTACATGACTAGCTAGTGGCAAAAATTGTTTTTGCTGTTTACCAAAAATTTCTTACATTGTGATATAAAGTGGTGCTTCTCTTCTAGCATTAATAATGACTAATATATTTGGTTAAAAAATTTGAGTTAGTACTTGTATTTTTTATTATAGAGTGCATGTCCTATATATGGTTACTTTTATTAAAGTTACATGTCCTATATATATTTAAGATGCCTTTGTTATTATTTGGATTAAATATTTCAGTGATAGTCGCAGGTTAAACCCTGTGATTCTTTTACTATTTAGTTTGAATTCCCTGATGCTTATGGGATGCATCTCCTCAGTGTTATGCAGCTGTTTTGATTTGTGACCTATAATTATTTGCAACTGTTCAACAGACCACTAAGTGAAGTCTGTGTTTGTCTATGATATAGTAAATAAACCAAAAAAATATAGCAAGTGCCTAAAATTTTGGATACAACTATATATTTAAAGTCCAGTATCAGAGAATGACAAAGAACTCATGGACTTACATTTAGCAGTGGTAGTTATAGACAAAACAATAACTCTTTCAATTTTAAAAGCCAGTGTATATAAAATATATTAAAAATGTATTGGTTCCCTTGAAGCTTCAGAATTAGCTTTCTGAAGATGGTGGTACTATGAAAACAGAGATATAATGCAATTTAAAAGAGGAGAAAAAACATTGCCAATCTTGTTAACAGTATGATAGAATGAATACATGTTGGAGCTGCCTGAAATTACACTCTATAGTTATAAATATGTAAGAGTTCAGTGACCTACTATAAGTAAGATTAAAACATTTTTAGTTCATAGAAGTATGTTTTTGTTTATTTATATGTTTGCCTATTTATCCTACAGTAGTCACAGCTTTTGTTTTGATGTGCTACTGCTTTTTTGTTGCTACGTTAAATTCTTAATTTTAACTTTGAAATAAATATTAATTTTTTAAGCTGTGTTATTGTATTTATCTTATCTATTCTGTCCAAAACAAATTAGTAACACTTGTTCTTCCAGGTGATGGTAATTTTAGTGCGCTTTTTTTCCCCTTTCTTCCAGGGGTGTTAGAAAAAACATGCCTTTATTCAAATGAAAGTGAGTTCCTCACAGTTAACGGTGACATTGAAACATCTGATGTTCTTTTGCCAAACATCTCTTCCTGGACCACCACGCCTTTATCCCACATTGACCAACTGAACAAGAACCCAAATATATTTAAAGAGACTTTACAGGAAAATTCATTTGCTCTCGCAACTCAAGCCACAGTGCTCAATCCTCATCCTACATATGAAGCTGCTTTGGCAGAGGACTCTGAAGACAGCACCCAGCTGTTTGCCACTGCAGAGGAGGCGACTCTGTGGTCTACAGATGCATCCTTTAACAACACAGAGAGGATGACCACTTTGCCAGTATTAAGTCCTACCCGTTCATCTGTGTCACAAAAAACAGATCAGAAAATAAGTAAGTTTACATTTTATTTGGCTCCATAATTCTGACTCAAAAAGTACAGAACATACTATTTGCATGCTTCCAATGTGTTTCCATGAGTTCTGAGGAATGTGTCCCTTTTCACAATTTATTTTGTTATGCACATTCCATGTTGCAAGCAACTGTTTTTTTATCAGAACATTGGATAGACACCATTGAGGAAGATTCAGTAAATTCTTTCAGGTATGAATACTTACAATGCATTCTTCAATTAGTGATAATCATGCATGCTTACCAAGGCTGAAAATGAGTTATTGCAGACTGTATTCAGTTTGTAAATTGAATTTTCTGTTTCTTTAAAATTATATATGTAGCAAGCACCTTCCTGGGTAAGGAATTACATAGAGATGTAATTACAGTTACAAATTTTTCTATGTTAATGGATAAGTTCTTCTCTAATTTGAAGCAGTTTCTCTATGTAGTAGTGAAGTTCCAGTGATGTTTCTGAGGACTATAATCAAAATGTCTAAAAAGAATAATAACAATTAACTGGGTTTTTTTTGGTTTTGGTTTTTTTTGTTTGACTATGAATGTCGGTTCATTTCATTAGTGCCATTGTAATTTTATTGATTCATCATGTTCAGTGGTAATGAAAGGTTCCCTGATAATGTTTTGCTAACAGCTGAAACACTAGGATATCGTATTAACATGAATTTGTTTCTCTTGAAATGTGTATCATTCCTTTGCTCTTGATCCCACCAAAGCACAAAGCATAACTTGTTCCAGCTCATAGAGAGATCTGAAAGAGATGAAAGGAGATAGTCAATGGCCTAAAAGTGGCTCACTCTATTAAATGTATTTTTGAAATTTCTGTAAGATGAAAATGAGGAGATGGTATCTGACAGTGGTGATCGCTTCTGAAAGGCCACTCAATGATAAGTTATTTTGAGGAGCAGGTCAGAGAAGTGTGTCATTCCTCTGTTGGATTCTGTGCTCAGTTAAGTTGTAAAATCTGATATTAGTTATCTGAGATTTTTTGCTCTGCTGGGCTTTTTTTTAAGCAAACAAACTTCAGGAGTTTGTCCCTGCCCCTCCATCATCAAACAGGCAGATGAAAGTTGGGAAACAGATCTATTGTGTCTTACTCTTTCTGGAGTGAAGCAAAAGTAGAGAAAACCTTTGAATAAGACTTTATTTTTTAAAACCTGTTACACAGGAGAGATTCCTTTCGAGGGTATTTCACCGATAGCTTATTTTCTCACTCACAAATTAGCTTTCAAAAATAGTAACTTAACTGTGAATCAATGATTTGTCATTATTTTCTTCTGTCTGGTAGACTTTAGTGGCTCCAAAGGCCATTTGAATGATGCAGGCTTTCCATAGGTTCTGTTTGATAAATGATTTTTCTTAAATAGACTTATCGCTTATTTTCTCACCCCTGCACCCCAAACTCAGAAAAAATGTATCTAAATTGATGAATGATTAATTGATGAATGATTCTGTGAAGTGCACACTTGTATCCTTTTAGTGATTCATTTATTTACCTCTTTTGGTAACTTGGTTAATTACCACCATGCCAAGGAACAGCGTAGAAGCATAGCGTGCTACACTACAGATACTTCCAACCCATAGGATTTTCAGTAATTACTGTAGCAAAGGACAGCTCAATGATGATGCCTCATGATTAATGTTGAACAAAACTGTAGGGCAATATACTGCCTGTTTTTCTTAACTAGGTCTTCTTTGATGTGTTGTGGGGTCTGACTGTTCCTATTTTATAAGATGGTGTCTTTGCATTGCAGTCTTAGTAACTGGCTAGGTACAGTATAGATGTATTGTGTAAGATTCTGTGTTTGCATTTGTATTCATCTGCCTAATCATCATATTTGAGATACCTGGAATTCCAGAAAATACAGATGGAAGAGTGTACAACTTTTTTTCCCTTTACTTATCATGTTGGAATGAACTCTTTTGAGATGGATATAATATCCATATGTGTGTGTATGGGAGGTCATCTCTTTCTCTCCTAGGATGTTGATGCAGACACGGAGCTACAGTGGCTCAGGACAACCTTAGGTCTGGATTTATAAACTTTCAAATATTTGGGGTTTGATATTATACAGAATGGCACTTGTAGCCTATGAAGAGATTTATATTTATGTGCTTTATTCTGGTAAGTGCAGTTCATTCCAACAGCTGTATGACTGCATGTAAATGCAGTATTCATGTCTACTTGGGATTCTACTATGAAGTAGTTTCCTCTGTGTAAAGAGAAAAGGACAAAAGATTTTAAAAAATAAATCAGAAATACCACAGGTTCCTTTAAAAAAAAATCCCACAAAACCAGCAACAAAAAAACTCCATCCCAAACTGAGATACTTCAAGTTAGGTTTTTCCTCCCCCTATCAGAAACATCAGGAACTAGTATGTTACTAATCAATAACCTTTCAGTCTTTGATTCCACTTTCAAGTGTTTTGCTTATCTGTATTTATGTGGATGTTGCCTTAATTCTGTGTCTAGATACGTAAAAAATTTATATATATTTTGGTGATCCAGAAGAATTTAGTCTCAGAATAACTACTTGTTCCCATTGCTGTCCAAGGCATGGAGGACTAGAAAGCAGGGGATGTTAATGAGTGCACAGGGTTCCTCGCTACTTTGCTTGTCCTACCCTTGGCAAATTAACTCCTTACACTCATCCTTGGTCTCTTTGATCTCTCCTTTCCCACTAAGCTTTGCTTCTTAGAGAGAACTCTAAGGTAATGGAGAACATGGTCCAATGTCCACAGGAAGTTCTTATGTAGTCTGATGTGGAGGGAGTTGGGGAATAACTGGGAGATGAGATATAAATAGGTTCTGGAAGACTGAGACTGGAATAGCCTTTTGGAGTAAAAAGGATTTTTTGGGACAAATAAAACTTAGTGGTCACATAGGAATGGTGGTAGTAGATCAAATTAAGTCCTCTTGCTTAGTGTCTGGGTCCAACTGTGACCACTAGCACATGTCTAAAGAAGAATAAGTAAGAGCTAGCATGCAGAGACACTTCAACAATATATGGTAGCAGATTCCAGTGGTCTGCAGTGAGTCCTGATGAGCATTCTCACATGAATTTATGTAATCACTTTTGAGCCCATGTAAAATGGAGGTTTGAGCTTTTTAGGCATCTCTTATAAGGAAATTAATCTCCAAATTAACTGTGAGACTGATGTTTTATGATCAATGCACACTAGCAGACCATCCATCAGTACAATTTTCATCTGGTTTAAATGTAGGCAGATGAATGCATTTCTGTTGATTTAGTAAGCATGCATGACTTGGGTTTTATGCAGGGTGCTAAAAGACAAATAATATGTCATACAACATACAGACTGCCAGTGCAAAACCAGCCAGACAAAATTCTCTGAATACATTTGAACTGGCACTCATGTTTTGGTCTGGTTTCAGTATCCTTAGCACTGGATTTGATTTACTGGTGAACCATAGCTTCAATAAAAGACATTAGAACACATTAATAGGAGAAATGATAAACACTGTGACCATATGGTATTCACTCAAGACTTTAAAATAACACAAGTAAGACACTGCTGAGTTAATAACTGGAGAGGAATGAAATTTGGCACATATGACATCAATTATTTTAAAAGTCTTTGAAGCAGAAGGAAGTTCTTTGGCAGAAATTCTAGTGAAGAATACATTAGTGGGTACGTGGAAATGCATGATACAATAAGGAAGAGATGAAGAAGTTTATTTTCATTTTACATGGGGAATCAGTGCCTCTCAAATCTATTAGAAAGTTCTCTGAGGAAGTCAGTGAAAATGGCTGGGTAGTAGAACATGGGGTTAGTAGGACATGGCTTTTCAAAATGCTCATTAAGAGACAAAGAAAAATAAGAATGAATGGTTAGGCTCCACAGTGAAGGTTACTGATTGAATCTTACAGGGTTTTCTCATCTGGGAAAGCAGAGAGTAGTCAAGTAACAACATTTCTGCTAATACAGAGTTATCTGTGTAAAATAGATAGCTGGTAATCACATAGTGGTCTCATAGTGGAGAGGGTGACTGATTAAACGTTTAGATGACTTTGTGCCAATAGATGCAAAAGAATGCTGGAGAGTGGGGAACAACTTTATGTTATACAATGCCGGACTCTCAGCTAGCTTTGCCACAGGGAAAAAAAAAATACAGACAAAAAAATAAGATGTTTTGCTGCAGTCAGCATTCAGGCTCCATGACTGTCAGGAAGGCTAGAAAGGTATTAGGTATCGTCATGAAGTCTGTGAAGAACAAAATGGAAAATCTCATTACATTGGTCTATAAGCTTACAAAGGTGGTATAACTGGAAAAAACAAATAGCAGGCAACCAGACCAGTAGAGACAAGGAATGGCTTAGGTGTGAGGAAGCACTAAGAGGAAGACACTGTTTTCCTCCTGGAAAACAGGTGGCTGTGGAGTAAGTGGTTGTAGATATCCATACGATTTTGAGTGTCCTGGAGAAACAGAACAGGGAACAGTTAGTCACTGTTTTTCATTATATTAGTAGGTGCCCTTTTCTTTTTCTTCTTTTTTGGTTTGGTTTTTCTGGTGTTTTTTTTTTTTGGTTATCAGACAGTAAGTTAAACAGAAAAAAGGAAACATTGTGAAACTCATTGCCACAGGATGATGAGAAAACCAGAAAGTATGAAAATGCTTGGAGAATTTAATAGGGTTTGGTCTGTTGGGGGCTTTTAAACACAGTAGTCCAGTTGCAACCTTTGACTTGTGAAGGCTTAAGATTTTAGGTTGCCAGAACTTGTTATACTCTCGGGTTGTCCCTTATATTCTTAACATTTTTCTTGAACATATAATGCTGGCACCTACCAAAGGCTAGTGTCTGAGTTAAATCGGTCCTGCCTTACCTCTCTGTTGGAAAGCAAGTGAAGGAATAAGTTTTTCCTCTTGAGGGATTTGAGTTTGTGAGTTCATGTTTAAATGTTTTCTGAAGACATGGCCCCTAGTCCTAAGTCGCTAGGATGGTTCATTGGAGAGTTTTCTGTTAGCAAAACCATCAGGAAGGGAGTCATAGGTGAACCAATGGGTTCAGTACTGTATATTAATGGAATTTAGAAGTATATACAGTAATATTCTGTTCATCTGTCCATCAATTCTTAACAGAAAAAGAACCATACACTAAACAGTAATTATCTTAAAGAATAAAGAATGTTTTTCCAAGATAACTATCAGTACAATTTTATTGATACTTTTTTCTCTTTGAAACAAAAGTAGGCTGCAGTTAGGCAGCGAAGTGGGAGACTGACCAGGAGGAGTCTCAAGTGTGAGATAGTGCGGGATGTTTTCATTTCAGATGAAGCAGACTCCCTGTTTTGTAATACTGCTGATTTGGAGAGACGGGAAGGAGAGAGTGAGGGTTGACATTCTTCCTAGAAAAACATCCTGTAAACTAATGGAATATGCAGTGGGACAAGAGGTATTAGTATTTGATTTAGTTTCTTCCACTCACTGATGTTAATGCATATGTATATTTAATATCTCCTTTCTTCTGTGCCAAGTCTTTCATACTTCTCTCCTAGCAGACAATCTAGTAACTCCTCTGCCATTTCACAAATAAAGAGTTTCAGTGAAGAACTGGGCCACTGTTCAGATCCTAATGTTACCTGAAACTGAAAATAACTCCTGAAACACACAAAGTATGTTTAGAGAGGAGACATTGTTTAATGTAGAGTTGCACAAGGCTGGGTGCTAGGTGGATTTCCACAAATCAAGCACACCGCCTGCAAAAACTACACAGTATTTATCTTCATACATGATTAGCAAAACTCAACCTAAAACTACATTAATTGGTATCAAATTACTTAATCTGCTTTCTATTGGCTAATTAATTTCTCACTTTTCATGCTAATTATTCTGCATGTGCACTGTTTGCCTTCTTTTGGGTTGGAGGGTTTCTTGAGTCGGTGGTCACAATCTCTCCCTGCTGTGTTTACCTTTCCCCTAGTTCTCACAAATTTTCCTGACTTCATTCTCATCAGGCAGCCGTCCAGCCTTTGGTGCCTCTGTGGGTGAGATGATCGGCCTTTTATCAGTCTTGTAGCTTCTTTTCAAGGATACAGTCGTTAGGGGGTGCAAAGAAACTGATTTAGGAGTCCTCCAGTTAATCCTTCCTAAAGGTTCCCATGACCAAGTCCCTTGCTGTACAAAATTTACATTCTTCTAATTTTGAGGATGTTGCTTTTTGTAAAAACATTCCCAAAACCTCCCCTTGCTTTGAAAACCTAATTGTCCATGTATACAAGTTGCTATGCTTTAAGTAAAAATTCAGCTCTCTGTGCAACGTTAACACGAAAAGTAACACGACTAAGCTCGATCTTCTGCCCTACTTTTTTGTGCTTGGCGCCACCCCCCGCCCCAGCAGGCTCCAGCGCTGGGAGGAGCTGAGAGAGCAAGACCCGTTCCTCAGCACA
>NW_010177765.1:0-11842 GCF_000695765.1 Mesitornis unicolor
TGGCCGGCCCAGCCCTAAACCACGACAAGACTTAGGCTTCTCCTAAGAGCAAAGAAAGAGCTTTCCTCTCATTGGGTAGCACTGATAATGTTACAAGAAGATTTGAGGACAAAAGGGGAAAAATAAGCCACATGAGACAGGAAAATACATGTTTGTTTCATTATCAATAAATAATATTCACCTTTTTAAAAATGACAGACCAATTATATTTTTCAGCAAGTGCTCTCACTCCTCAGACCATCATTTGTCAGTCCTGATGATAGCAGAGCATTCCTTGAAGCACAATTAAACATCCACGCTAATTGATCCTCAAAGTAGCTCAAACCAGGGAGAGGCAAGGAGAAAACCTGAGGGAAGGAGATTTCACACCGTTTATCCTTTCTATCATCCCTTCTCCAGTGGCATGATCTTTGCTGTTGATACCCAAGCAGATTACAGCAGGAAATGCTAAGGATGCACGAAACTAGGGAAACCAACAACAACAACAATGAAGCTACCAAGGGGAAAGGGAGGGGAAGAAGTTAAATCAAGAGGATAAAGACTGCTCCCACATAGCCATTTGCCGGTTTTGCTTCACTGCAAATTATATCATATGATATTATAAACCACTTTTCCTGACAGCAATGTGCATTACTGTGCACTTTAACTTCCTTCCTGCTTACAAGAGATAAGATTAGTAAATGTTTGCTTTATTAACAAGTTGAAATGCTATTAAACCAACTTAATTGATGGTACAGTTACATGGAGCCTGCTTCTTGTTTATATTTTTCAAAACTTACACCTACAACAGAAGTTGACTTCTCTCCAGAAAACGCATCCGCTCTTCTAATTCCACGCACTTCCTTCCAACACCGATGCCTGTTCAGATTGTGCAAAGCTCCTTAGCTAAAACACCAACAAGGATAACAGAAGTGCTGAAGGATCAAAACTCCACATATTTTATTCATCTTTCTCACTGCTAGACTACCACTATGTTTTGTCAGTGATTTTCGTCTTTTGGGCTTCAAATAAAGCAAGTAGTCAACCAGAAGGCACAGCTCTAAACCCAGTGGGTTCATGCATCACCAATGAAAAAGCATTTCTGCCCTTCTCTTACTTTAGCCTAAGGTTACCTTCCTCATGAGTGGCTCTGGATGCTTCTGTAACCTTCCCCGCAAAATGCTTATGCAGAAGAACATTGCGTGTGTACAGCTGCCTCAGTAAACTGCTGATAATGGCAAGCTTAAACGTGCATCGCTAAGAACACACCAGCTCTCTACTGGAAACCCAGAGAAGAGCAACTCTCTACTGGGAGCAGAAAAACTTTTAATTTAACTGCCAACGTAAACAGTAAAGGATGATGGTGCTGCTCATCTGACAGGGTTCTTGTTCCAGTTTGTTGGTTCCCTCATTCTATGCCTGAACCAAACTAATCACCGTTATTTATGGCAAATAACACACAATTTAAAAGTTAATCTATTTAAAAAAAACCTGCAAAGCAAGTCAATTATACAAATCTCTAAGTGTAATTTCCACTTAATATAAATATACCAAATAAACTGCAAGCCAGGTCTCATTTAGTTAGCAATACCTTGACAAGCAACATTACTATACCATTAATTTATCAGGTCTTCAATTGATCAGCCTCTGATCTGATTGTTACAAGAACGTAACAACTGGTACACAGTTGTCAAGATTATCATGTACACAAGACAGTAAAAGCCCAAATGAAATTCAGCCTTTTCTTAATAAAATCCATCAAAGCCTATTTTTTATTTACAGCTAATGATCACATGCAAGCCAATACAGTCTGCATAAAGGGAGTCAGTAATTATGCTTCCTTACAGCATTTTTTCTTTTAACAACTGACATAATAAATTTTGATGTCTGCTGGAATCATATCAAAATTGTAGTCATATGACTGTAGGCTCTATTATGCTAGACAACATGACAGGGTTTATTCTGATTACACGATATTATTTTACATTTCAATCACATGGTTGCCTGCCTGGTATAGTTTTAGAGTAAAAGATGAGTTTGTATTTTGGGCTTCAAACGTTAGGAGAAAAAAAAAATCATAGTAATATTTCTTATGACTTATGAGATGAAGCAACAAAAATCACTCGATGTAGCAAACTGTAAGTCCGAAGGATTTACAGGTCCTCGATCTTCTGTAACCCAGGGCAGCCTCATTCACATCGACAAAAAATACTGCCCAAGAATCTGATGCTCCATCATCTTCTACACTACCAAGGTTCCACAGAAACCAAACTTCAGCATTGGCAAAATGCTTCCATCTCTCTTTGTCATGAAGGAGAAAGCCAGAATTGGATACTGATGTCCAGGCCTTAGCATACGCTAAAAATGAAATACACTTCTATGTGGGCCTGCGAAACCACCTTTTCATCCACTTGTATACTCAGCTCCAGTGAGTGGAAAACCCACCAGAGTAGGAATGGCTGCAGTGGTGAGGGCAGAGCAAGAGAATTTCTTGGCATAAAATACTCCTTTTTCCTCTTTTTAAACCAAAACCTGAAATGCAGTTGTATTACATAAATAGTACTGCATGTATGCAGTCAAAAAAGCATTCTCTCTTCCTCTATATACAGAAACATACAGCTATAAACACACACACACACACACACACACACACACACATTTTTATATACATCCAGTGAAGTGCAATCCATAAAGGACTGAAGGACAGCAGTCCCCATTGCCAGGCTCATGCTGCAGGAAGGCAGAAGCTGCCTATTAAAGGGAATGTGAAGGTATTTGCTAACATTACACATCCTTTCTGTAAGGCACAACTGTGCAAACAGTTTAAGGTCTGCACACTGTTAAACCTTTATCCCTGAAGATGCTGTGAGCATTCCAATTAATTTTAGACTTCATTTAGTAACTGGAATACATTAGGTAAGCAATCATAACAGCATCCTGCAGAGAGCTTCACACCGCTTCGTATCATATAAAGTGAAACCTCACCCTTAGATCCAAGGTGCAAGAAACACTCAAGGTAAATTCATCTTCAGCTGTGAGTTATCAGGGTCTGGAGGTACACACCTAGATCTGAAGGTTTCACTCAGGCTCTTGGAGAAAATTGGAGAAATTGGCTAGAACAGACCTGTGCTTCCAGTCCAGCCCCACTGACTGTGTTTCTTGTGACGAGGGGTCACTAAAGCTGCTCAGAGAACCGCCTGCACTCAGTGCTCCTACACAGAGGCAGCGAGCGCAGCCACCAGCAGTCTCTGCAAGGCACCCGTGACCACTCTTTGGGGCAGAATTGACAAAAGTGGTCATTCAGAAGGAAATACCACCAATCAGTTATGATCTTCAGGGAATGTGCAGTGGTATATATTTTCTAGCATATTCTTCTTCTCAACAGGGTTCTCTACTGCATTGCTTGAAACCACGGCATGTAAAACCAGCATTTCAACTAAGGTACAGTAACCATGTGCTCAGCCTGGTCACTGTCAGCAGGATTTTTTACCTCCATTTTTCTGTCTAATAGGACCTTATATTGCCTGTTGGCTTGACTTTTCTAATTTCTCTATTTTTAGAAGAAATCACACTAGGAAAAACACACTGGAGGGCCAATCTTGGAGAACAGGAAGATCCCAGATGGTGTTAGTTGTCATAGCTTCACTGCAGTGTCATGACAACTCACAGCAGCTGAGGGCCTGCTTCACTCCATTTCATCACGTTGAATATTATGTTACATTTTAATGCATACTTACTGGACTCACGTTTGTCCCCAAGCTGCAGCAGTGAAGCTTTGATTTAGCTTAACCCATCTGTGAGGCTGAAATTCCTGGTTATCCAAACTCCTGATTACCTTCTGGTTTAGGACACTCCCGTGAGATCTCAGATAACCACGTTTTCCCTGTATAATACAGCAGTCCTATAACCGCATTATAATGCAGTTTTGTCTCACCTATAAAGGTCAGGGCCATAATACAATTTAGCAGTGAGGGTAAAATATGATTTACTTCCGTCCACCGGCAAGACGAAATCATGTTATAACGCTGAGGGTAGGGGAAAAACTATCAGGTTACAGCACAATCCTCCAAAGTCATTTTGCCTGTTACAACCATAAACTCTGCGTTAGCAGCTGATAGCAGAGGGAGCACAGTACTTAAGCAGGCTATCACAGTTCCTGGGAAAAATATAACTCTGCACGCTGTTAAGGGAAACCATAATTTCTACTGCTGATAGTGCAGAGAGTGGCCAAGACCTGTGCAAGCCCCATCTACTGAAATCAATGAAGCCAGAAGAGGCATGGAGGTCACTAATTAATTGCTCCTGTGTAACAGTTCATGATCTCATTAACTACCAACATAAATATGCATTTCACTCATGGCCACCCCAACCCAAACCTCTGAGTCCTCCTACAGGCTCCAGATGCCTCCAAATCTACCTAAGGATTGGACCCAAACAATGCAGAGCACAGAAATCAATTCCCAGGCAGCCTCTCTGCTCTGCCATAGCAAGCAATTCCCAGCTGTGGCCAGGGTCTAACTGCATATGTGCACCTACCATTCCTCTTCAAAGAGTCTTCAAGGGAATAAGGCAGCAAATTTTGAATCTGAAACTACCCTAATGTACCGAATGGTCTTCTGAATGCTTCCATGCAGATACGAGCCACAGTCTTACCCTCATGGTCAGTGTGTTAGGCCACGTTCTTGCTCTTGTTTGCTTTTTAAAAAAAAATATTTAGCTCTGCAGTCCAGCTGGGATCTCAGTTCAGTGGCCAAAGCAAAGGCATCTGATAGTACCTACACGAGGCTAGATCCAACACAGTATCTATGGGATACCTGCACCCTTCTGGACTAGCAAGAAGAGGCCATCCTATCGTGTATCACATGGCACTTGCCACCTCAGCTCAGGTAGCTGAACAATGCCTCAGTGTTTCCTTTAAATGTACAGCTTCTGCAGTTCAGTTTCAGAACTCGGCAAATCACACTACAGATCTTAATAGAGGAGGAGACAAATTTCATTAAGGCTTTTAAATGGTACTCTATTGACCAAGGAACAAGGCTGAAACAAAGACCAATTAAGAAAAATTTCAACCCCAGATTTCAAAATGGGAGGAATGTTTCTCTCTGCCGTAAGATCTTACAACAATATTTTCCTCGACCTTTGTAAAAGCAGCTTATATACAGATTCTAAGATAACCACTACCTCACTTAGCTATGTTGAAGTATAAAAGTGAATTAAAAGTATCAGTCCTGAAGAACAACAAACTTACTCCTGCTGTTGAACCTCAAAAACCTGTTTGAATGAGCACTACAGAACATAGCAATGTGGAGAACAGCACAACCATGCGTGCAAGCACTTGCAATTCAGGAGACACTAAGTCTATTCTGCTACTAGTTTGCTAACCCTAAGCAAGTCATTAAAATGACCTGTGCCTCAGTTTCCCCATCAGTAAATGCCAATACATACTCAGAACTGCACTGCACTTTAATCAGTGGTTAAGTGTTACATCACACTTTCAAACTATAAGGACCCATCCTGCAAGGCCTGCCCAGGTCACAGGGACCACGTAATTAAGAAAATATGAATGGAGCTACTTGGGCTCCTCAAGGTGAAAAATCAACAGGTCTTAGTTTCTAGTTTTCTTTTTCTTTCTAAAAAGCTTTCTTGTTCCCTAAAAGTAATTGTGTGCAGTTGTTAATATTCAATCTAAAATACATAAAACAACAAAGAGTCAGAAAGATCTTAACAAAATTTACTTAAGATGTAATTCTAACAAAGTTCTTCCCACACACAAAGTAACTGACAGGGAATGTTTGGTAACTTTGACATGAAAAAAGGGGAGAGATAAAATGCTTTTATGCAAATTTGATTTCCCTGTAATAATCTAGAGCTATTCTGCTAGAAGGAATTATCTCCGCAGGCTGCCAGCTGCAGTAGGCAGTGAATTAAAAATGGCTCTGTACATGGGAAAATCTGTTCTATAATCAGTGCTATTCTTAGAGAAGACATCAATCTCCCCAGCTCCCACGATGCTCTCTTCATGGGAATGACATACCAGGATGACGTAGAAAGTCCCATTACATCACTGACATTGACTGACTGAGCACAAGGAATGTACCAACAACTTGCAGGGAAACTGTTTCAGGAGTGAATGTACGATTCTGGATTTTCCCTTTAAAAATCTGCAGCAATAAGTGACCTTATAAAAAAAGATTTCAACAATGATTCATCCAGCTGGACTTTAAATGAACTGCACTTTCTCACTGCAAGGCTCCAGGTTCTGCTTGCTGTTTTGATACAATGAGCTCCGTCCCCAGGTCACAAGACATCAAGACAGCAGATACTGCATGAGTTTCTTTGAGCATTAAAAGGGCACGTGCTACAGGAAAGTATTTTAAGAAGTAAGTGACTGCTGCAGTTGTACACATAAAATGTCTGTTACTAATGTGCAGCTGCATGACAAAAAAAAAAACCCAAACCTGCATGGATCTACGTCACATAGACTGTATTTCAGACTTCACTCGCATGCTCAATGTAGGTCCCAGTCTCACTGTCAAAGCAAAGGGAGTTATATAGTAAATAAATAACATCTCCCATGCACAGAACAACGATTCCCAGCTACATCTGACTCTAGTATTTCCTCAGTAATCTCTGTCCTCATGCTTCACACGTACAGTAATCCTTCTGCTATGTCACATGCACTGTAAACCGTCTCGGCTTGAGTGATGGATTTGAAAATTAAACAACCTAGGGGGCTCACTGTTTTTAAAAATCATTTTATATATAATTTTAAAATAACTTTAGGTAACCGAACACGAATGCTAAGCCACCAGATCTATTAAGATTTTTTTTTCTCCCATGTAACAGTTTTCCCTGACAAACTGACTTGCAGAAATGTACAAACTGCACTGAAAAAAACTAAATACAAACTAAATACAAAATAAATTGGAAAAATGTCATAACCTCTCCAATTCATGGGAGTTCTTCAAATAGTCATATCTTTGGCACTTGCATGAGGCACAAGTTTCCAAAACAGTGCCTTTTCTTTAAAGGGTGAAATTTCCTCAAAGACTGCAGTAAGACAGCACACCTTAACTAGAGAAATAAAATCTGATCTTGCTCATCAGCACTAAAAAAGGTTTTAAAAATCATATCCCCCCCACCTTACATCAAACTGTATTTGCATCACCTGCACACATCACACTACTGATGAAATGATGTCCTGAGAGTCACTGCACCGCTTCCTTCTGGGGATTTGTCACGACGTCCACGTGGGCTTTCTGCCGATACGGCACACACGTACCTCCACTCCTCATGCTCAGATGCCATGAAAAGATGGGGGGTCCTGTGGTGTTGCATAGGGGTAACACCGAACGCATTGCACTTCTCTGGGAACTTCAAGCCTGATGACTGCATGGGGTTAATCTAAAAGACAGCTGCATCCATTTTGCTCATTTCTCTTCATGGATAAACTGCAAATCACATTTGAAAATAAAATAAGTTATTTCTAACCTTTCAGCTGGCAGCCAATATCTTGGTAAAAAAGGACATTATTTATGACACTGATGATGTGTGGTTGCTTTCCAGAGACTGTACACTCATTTCCAGCCTGCTTTAATGCTAATTTAACAATCAAAGTGTTTCACTATTTAAACAAATGTTAACTAAAATGCAAGTGTTTGCATGCAGTTGGTCCCTGGACTGCTATCTCGCAGCTCGGTGGTTTCCAGCCACTCTCAGGACACGTGAGGTCGCAGCAGTGTTTCAGTCCCCATGCCTGGAACACTCCACTCCTTACTTTCTGACCTTTAGGTCCCAAATGGGAAAAAAAGCCTTGGTGTAAGAGAGGAGGTGCAACATGTCAGCTCAGCTGAACTCGGGTCAGCCAGGACCTGCCCATGTGGAAGAAGCGAGATATTCTGAACCCAGAGCTTGCTGATCCCAAAGGATCCGCTGCATCTGGAGGAATGTTCCCTTCTACTTTTGCAAAGTGCAGCCCCAAAAGAAAAGAAAAGCTTCTGCAGGATCCATGCTCCTTTAACAACCCTACTCTGACTTACACTACTTAGAGTTGCAGCAAAAAAAATTATCTACTTGAGAGACAGGGCACCTCTGACCCTATTAAGTTGAAGTCTACTCTTCACCAGCCCTAGAAGTTGCAGCCCAAAATTAAGGTCAAAAGTATACTCTTAAAAAACCCATTCTTTCTTTCTAACATTGTCCCAGACCTACAGTTCTCTACAGAGGGACAAGAGAACGAAGTCATTAAACTGCAACATCTCGCAAAAGGATATAGATGATGCCCTTTCCAGATAAAGCATGACTGTGCAACAGTCACAGCATATCTGTGGCTCCCAAGTTAATAGGCATCACATCGTTTTACCTGTGACTTTGGTATGGAGGTCTGTGCTGCTGCTAGTATGGGAGGAAATGAGGATGGGTGACACTGATGAAGGTCTTCTGCTGGTCCCACTGACAGGCGACTCATGGACCTCAGCCATATGAAGATTTTAGTAATGCAGTTCAAAGGGCATTCCCTTATCACAGGACAGCAGCTGGATTTACCAGCGAAACAGTGGCACAGGTGGCCAAACCACAGTCGCCTTTTGAGTTTAAACTACATCGGTACAGCAGCAGAAGTTTCTCTGTACTTCCTCTGAGAGTTGGCGTAGCCAATTTTCAGCGGCTGTCATTGCAGTGCTTAGCTTTCATGCTGAATCTGTTCTTCCTCTAATAGAGTGTTAGCAGCATGGAGGACAGATCACTCCAACCCCACTGGGCCAAAATTCATTGGTCAACGGATAATCTCTATATATCCAATTTGTAACACAGTAAGACCTCATATACAAAGGTTAAACTTAGAGATGGTCTACTGGCCTGACTTAATTGGATACAACATAGTACTTTTATTTCTAAATATGTCTATGGGGAACACAGCGCCCCTTCTAGTTGATAACAGGATCCCTGTAGCAATCCATTAACTGTCAAATGGAGACCTGCTGAGCCGCATAACCTGTACTTTTAATTAACCAAGTTTTGTCATCCTTACTGCTTGAAGATGCACTTCTACACATGAATAACATTACTCTGACACTATCTTGTGACCATACAGTTCTGTCTGTGATGTTAATGATAAAATGTTTTCATGTGCCTTTTGCTCCTCTGAGCTCTGAAAAGCTCACCTGAGTGAATTCAATTCATTTCAGCTTTTAGGTCATCACCAGATTGCTAAGTCAAAGTCAGTTACCTCTATGAAAGCCCACAATGGGTTCAATGGATCTGTCTTATCAACAACCTTACTAACTGGGAAAAAATGTTAAAAAGAACAAGCCCAAGTTTCATTTGCCAAAATCAACATTAAAAATACTATAGTAAACAAAGTTGCTTTTGTACACAACTCATTGGGACAATAAACAAGAAAGGAAAATTTATTCATAGAGTATTACTCTTCTGAAGACAAACACTATAAAAATGAGTGAAATTTTAGACACATTTTCAGTCTTTTCGATCTCACCAGGACACAGCAGCACAGGAAAGGTCCACAGGTCACACCCCAGCAAATCCATGTAAGGTTGTCTGAAGGTAAAGTCATGAGACTGCTTCAAAACCTTAGGTCCCACAAAAATTCACCTAGTGATTCCTGCACAAAGTCATACCTCTGGAGTTACTAGAAGGGAATCTTTTAGAAAAACCTTTTGCTTTGATTTTTAAGATGTCAGCTGACACAGGAGTCACTATGCAATGAAGTAATCAGATTTGCCGATAAACTGATATATAAAAATATGGCACTAGTAGTTACAGTTTTCTAACATGAGCTACTATCCACTGGATGTTAAGAGCTACATCTTTATTTCCAGACTGAAGAACTCCCTCGTGGTAAAAATCCTCTCCTGAGGTAAGGAAGGACAGACCTGGAGAAAACATCTTCTAAATATACAGAGTGAGAGGCATCCATACCAAGACAGATTCTGTAGGTTATTGAGGTTATTCCTAAACTTCTAATTTAATGTATGCAGCACCAATGGCCAAGTACTCACTTTTGTTACTGGTACTTCTCAAAAAAATTCTCATCTAAATGAAGGCATAAATGCATATTGCCAGTGCTGGCCCTCCGTTTTCCCCTTTACTTACCTTTGGCTGTTAGATTCAGCTTAAACAATAGTCAAAGCTGCATTTAGTTATTTGAAAGAAAAGTAAAGACAGTTTCATTGAGTGACTGAAGAGAGAAATTACAGCATATAGTACCTAACCAACCTTCATCGATGAAGTTCTAGTAAAGCTTTCATCCAGTAGTTCCAGTGAGTGGCTACAAAATCATCAATCAGCATTGTGCAGCATCCTCTTGCTGATAAATAAAATGGAAATTAGCAATTCACTTTCTTTCCTGTGTTTTAAGGTTTCAGTGGTTCAAAAATAGCAGACCACAGTTGGCTCACCAGAACAGATAAAAATGGCTTGCTTATGCCTCTCTCTCAACTATATGCTTGATGTTTAAATTACATGAGAAAACACTACGTAATCCAGCTGCTATTTGTCTCCAAGTTCATGCCTATATGATCTGAAGTGGCACTATACAAACTAAATTTACAAACCTTTGCCACCTACAGCTACTTTACACTCACAGCCCAAAAAATGCACGGGCGGCCGTCCCGCCGTGGAGGAACAGTGACACCTAGCGCCAGCGCCTCCGCGGGCGCCACACGCCAGCTGTGCGGGACATGGCACATCTGGACGCCAAGAGCCTGTCCTCAAACAGTGCTGCTGCTCCGACTAACTTCCACTTGTGGCACCCTGAAAAACTCACATTCGGGATGAAAGAAGGAGAAAGGAGACGTTATCTCCACACAAACATCCGCAGAAAAGTGGCACAGGAAAGGCAGCCTGCATGCAAAAATGGGACTTCGAACTCAGCGATTTACACACCCCCATGTTCCAACAGCGTAGTGATATCCGGATAAAGTATCTCTAAAAACATAAAGGTTACAAAGGGACCTTGGTATTTTATATCTGTATGAAGTGCTCAATCTATATTTCATGTTGGAAAAGTCACCAATCTTTGCGACTGAATTACACCCTTGGACTTCACGGAAGACTGCTGATTGTACTACTGTGTGTATGGCTGGCCCTCCAAAATTACGAAACTCCAATAATTTGCTGAAAAAGACAAATCCTTTATGTTAAAGTAGAATCTTTCAATAAAAATAATATACCTTTGAATAGGATCTCTACCATAGATAATTATGCTGTATTAAATAAGGTTAAGATATGATACGCATTTTTTTTAATTAAAGTTTAACATACATTAACATTTCTAGATGAAAACCTGCCATTCTGAGAAGAGTTTTAAATTCTGCTTTGATTATTTTTTTCCAGAGCACTGAAGCTATCGTAAGACTGAATAAAAAGGACTAACAATGTCAGATTCTTTGGTAATTAATTTTGTGTCTTACTGCAGATGTATGAAATTCTATCAGCATTATCTTGACAGGCATGTCAACTCTTCTGAAAAGTTCCTATCCATTATTTTATAAGCTTTATTGCAATTCTGCATTTTTTATTAGATGTTCAATCTGTACAAGTTGTACTTTATGAAATTAAATAAAATGTAAACTTAGTTATTAGTACTAGCAAATAACAATGGCATTGTCAGTATAAAAGCAGCATAAACTGTAAGATAATTGGCTCAGATTTTGTACAGTATCTTTGTTGCATCAAATCTACGACACTCTGTTGCACAACTGTTACCTTCTTTGAAGCTTTGCAATTCATGGAATATGACTTGCAAGTGTCTCAGGGAGCTATCATAACTTCCATAAAATTGAAAATCTGAGAACTGCATGGAGTCAGAATAAAAAACTCCTATTATTTGGAAATTAAGTAGACA
>NW_010177765.1:11873-38348 GCF_000695765.1 Mesitornis unicolor
ATCCTAATATGTGGTACTAGGTATTATGGCAATCTAATCAAAATTGGTCAGCAGGACTGAAGTATATCTTTATCTTGATCATTACAGTAAGGGAAAAACATAGTAACTCCTGAAAACCTTGATCTGTTTCTACATATTGCATTTTTTCCCCTTAAAATTGAACAATCTTCCCCTTCTTTTTGTCTCACTATTAACAGCAGAAACATCTCTTTTCTCTTCTTTGTTCTCCACTTCAACAAAGATACCAGCAATTAGCAGAGAAAAGAAAGGGAGCAAAACCCTATAATTGCCAAACTAAGAGCCTTACAGATACACCAACTGATAGAGCTCTGTCAGAATTCATCACGGAAGAGAAATACTATTTCGTTACTAATGAATCTGAGAATGAAGTATTTGACAAGGGATCTGAATGACCAGTGTGAGTGAGGGGAAAATCCAGCCAAATACCTTTGACTGCTTTTCCTAGGAGGATCTCCATGGCATTTTTCCCCATGAAACAAAGCACGTAAGCACATGTTTTAGCTTTAAAGGCTCAAACTGTTCTGATTTTTCCATTAGAGCCATCCCGTTTAAACCTGTGCTGAATGGCCTTGCCCAAGTATTCCAGGATGAAGACCAAGGAGAAGTCGTCAAACAAGGCGTATCTGAGTGTCTCTGGGATTCTTAAGTGGCACCAACACTGTTTCGATGCAAGCAAATGAAAAGGAAGCAGGGGCTGTACATGACAAATCTGATGCTAGAAAAAACAGATGGTTTGGACTGCCAGCAAACAAGGACTGCTTCACCCACTGAAGCTACTCTTAAGCCAGAAAAGTACATCTGAAAATAAAAATCAAGACAGTGTCAGTTTTAGCATTCAACCCCATCTGAGTATGTCACAAGTGCAAAGGAGATTTGCCATAAAAACATAATTTGAGTATCATCTCTCATCATTCAATACAATTTTTCAACTCTTTCACAATTGCATTGAAAAATCTATATAATGTGTGCTTAGATTAATGAACTGTTTGAATCTGGATCAATACGCACTCCAAGATCTGAACTGTTGACACCTGCTGGATACAGCTATAAGAATGCTTCATTCAGCTTATAGCCAATCAGTACTTTGTAACTACAGGGGTTCCACTTAATAAACAAGCAATCTAATATATGACCTCTGTAGATTAATTTCCTGAGAGCAAGTAAATAATCTGGATTCAAAATTTCCATGATTATACATATAATTACAGTATCACTTACCAATTAACACATTGATTTAAACCTTCTTGGGATTACGTACTTAAGTATAAAATAGGCGATTCAACCATCACTCAAATACTAAGCATCTCCTTAAGATGGCAAAATCGTGAGCCACAGAGCACTACACATCTAATTTCTCTTGTGGAAAAAAAATGTATTATGATAATAGAGATTATGAGAGATAGGTCATAATTATGTGTACTATGGCTAACTGGGGCTTTTATGCAATAGCTGGACCACACCACTAAACATCATTAAATTGGTCCCCTTTTGTAGTGGGAGCAAAGCCTTTTATACACTATAGTTCATCTAAGTCTCCTACTGTCTTTTACTTAATAATAAAGCTGAGTATGGGTTTGGACTTTGGGTTTTTTATTTCACACACATACAAAGCAACCTGGCCACTGTTACCAGTGGTCTAATAGATATATAAACAGACAGAGATTTACAACCTCTTATCGTTACACTTTTAACAAGGGCAATAATTAATGCAGATTTATATTATACATCAGTTCTTGACAGAATTGCCTGTTACAAACATTAATACAGCTTTCCATACAGCAGCACTGCAGTACATGAAGACAAATGAAAATCACTGTACAACTCTCTTGCAGATCTTATTAAGTTAAAATATTAATTCAGGGTGCAAATGAAAGTGAGGATGAGTATCCAAGAGACTATGCTTGTACGGTATATTTCTTATCACATTTTGGTTTTTTACATTAAGATCATTTTATCCTCTGGTCAGTCGAGTATCTGCCATTTCACACCTATACCTTGAGGGGAAGAACAATTCACATCTGGAAGAAAACAGTTATGTTTTTCCATTTTTCCTCTATCTCTGTTTTGTGAGTAATCCTTTCCCATAGGAAAACAGAATATATAATCAACAGCCAAATTTCAACAGACGATATTGGTTGCAGTTTTAAAACTGTAGAACAGAGATAAGTAACTTCCAGAAATAAATTTTTAAATCTGATAAACTAAATGTACAATGTTTAAGAAAAAAAGAGTTTTAGAACTACACAAAATTAAATCATAGCTTTAAAATGCTTTCTTTTTATAGTGCTTTTGATGCTTTGCACATTTTCTATGACTATCGCTGAAAGTCACAAATAACTGATTGCTAAAAACAGTTTAAAAAACAGTCTGAATCCTTTTTTCTATCTTAAGAGACTTCGAAAAAGCACATCAGTAGTTAAAAGTTGTAACATAATGCAAAACTTCCTATTATGCTTGAACTTTTTTGCAATACACAAATAATGCAGTAAATACATGTACATTCTTCTAAAGCCTACACATATACATCAAAGCCCTAAAATTGTCCTCCGCGTCAACCACTGTAAACCAGCTTGGAGAGACTCAGAGCGTTGTCGGCACCAAAAACTGTAAGAAAACAGGTCATAATAGCAACAATGTACAGTTTTCCTCAGGCATTAACTATCAGATAATGACCAGTAGTGGCGTTAAATTATGTATTATAGCTTAGGTACGGTGTGAAGCTCACAGCAGTGCCATAGCTAGGAAGTAATGCAATCTTGCCATAAACACTCACACTGTTACAAAGCCAGCTTGCATGCATGGATTTCTCCCTCTCCAATGTTATCCCAACAGGCAGCTTTATAATGATCTAAAAAATACATACCTTGACTAGCAGTGCTGCACTGAAAGAGAAAATATCAAGTCCAGTATGCTGAAGCAATCTGAAGACACCACAGGTCCTATGGATGTTGGCACACTCAGTGCCCAGAGCTCCTCAAGAGACACAACAGCCCCATACATTGCACACAGTCTTTAACATAATTCACTGTTCAGTTCACTCCGCAATTCCCTGCTACTGCTTCCTTCAACTCTTACTACTGCCCATAAGTGCAACCTCTCAGAAAAAGCACTTTATCTCAGTAAGGATCTGATCCACTTCTAATAAAAAATATAAGACATCGAGTCTTCCCACTGACTACAAAGTTTAATAGATCAGCCCTGAAGGCCCTAATTGGATGAACTCTGTGAGCGAATCTCCTCATTGCTATCACAGGAGCCAAAAGAAACAAAACAAAAAAAAATAAGAAGGTGACACTAACTTGGACACTGGCCTGAAATCCAAGAGATTCAGACCAAATTCCTACCTCTGCCAGACTTAGTGCTATTTCTACAACACCGTGCCACTCTGTGCAGAGACTATCAGGCCAGTTCTCAATTGTAAAGTCACTTACTCACCCGGTGTAATCAGTGCACTGGTGTGATTAAACCACCTCCACAAGTGAGCACCAGTTCAGACATGTCAGGAAGCATCTCACTGTGCCATGCAGACAGACTCAGCTCACAACACGAATCTATTTGGACCACACCAACAAAACAGACACAAAATGAATACACATGTGCTGGTACCTGGGAGGACCTCAGCTACCATGACCTATGTAAAAATACCTATGTAAGCTCAGTGGCACAAAATTTGAGTTAAGGCAGGGTAAATGCAAATTCCCAGAAAAACAAATTGTTCAGAGCATGGATTCACAGGACCTGTAAGCACAAACTGGACTTAAGCAGCAAATTCTAATTTTGCCAGTTTAAAAGTCAGGAGAATTAATTTCACAAACCTCTTATTTCCTATATCAGCACTCAACCAACAACTTACCGAAAACACATCTCCATGCAGAGGATTCAGCACATTTCTAAATCTTCTACATAAACTCTCCAAACCCACATAGCAGTCAGCAAAGGAAAACAAAAGGCTTGGCTTTCTTCTTTACCTTTAGGCACAAGATTTACCTGCAAATTATTATTTATTCCGACAGCTGGCCACCACAGCCAACCTGCTGCAAGTTTCTAAAAACCAAAGACTTGCCCAAAATTAAAGTTTCAGTGCTTGCAATACAGTTGTGCCTCAGTAGCAGTGTAAATATGAGGGAAAAGGAACTCAGATGGATATGTGCAAAAATTTCTGCAAGATCCTGAATTATTCAGACCCTTAAGTCTTTCAGTTCTTTTGATACAAACTAAGGGACAGTGAACCAGCCACAGAAAAGAGAAATCTTTTGAAATAACCACAACAGCTTTTAAGCAGGGGCAAGCATTAACCATGCAGCCAGAACCGCTTGACCCTGAGCAAGACGACAACAGAAGACACAGGAGCAAGGAGAGACCCCACCAACTGCAGGAAATGTTCTCCATCTCCAGGCATCACAGCTGAACCACATCTTTGCTGGTAAGGAACAAAAGAAGTTCTCTGAGAAGCAACACACATCTGACATTTTTATTTACAGCTGTAAGACAAAGACATTAAGGTCCTTATTATCACTATTTTGCATTTTTTCGAATGAAGGATCTCTTCAACACCATTAAGAACTCAGACAACAGTACATTTTTGACTTTGCTAAACCAATACGATCATTGTAAAAAGACAGCACTTTCTTCACTTTGAAGCCTGAAACACTCTGTTGAGGAACAGAGGTCAAGCATTAAGGCAACAAGGAAGACGAATGCTTCAGATTACTGAAGTTGTGATCTATCACACCACTCCTCTCCCCAGACAACAGGTGCTCTTGTCATCAGGTGCCAAGCAGCATTACCTCCACATGCCACCAAAGGCTCTTTCTGGTCCACAGCATGAGCTGTGCTCCAGTAGCAGACCAGTTCCAAAATCAGCCACTACTCCTCACTGCTAGGCCCTACCAAAAAGTGTAATGTTCCTCCCTAAGGCTTCTGTGCCTGCTTAGGAGAGCAGGAAATACCTAGTTTGAGCGTAAACTGAGAATCAAATGATGCTCATGTGGTTCTTCAGACAGATAACATCTAAAGGTGATAGGAAAAAATGACTGGTCAAGACTTTTTAAAAAATGAAAACTCAAGATGGAAAACATAACCAGACATAATGTTGTGCAATAGCTACTGAGTGATCCATCCTCCAGTAACCCTCCTTGCTTATCCTGCAAATTCCTGCCCCATATTTAAGAGTCTTCAATGACTGAATTCCATGGAAATCTGTGATTCCTCTGATTATTCACCTCTCAAGATGCCAGCAGGAAAAACATCTCAGATGTATGTTGTTCAAGGTGCACTGTTCTGGAAGGATACTCCTTGCATTTATACTCTCTGCTTACCTAACATAGACTAGGAATTCTGCAAAACTTAATAGTTACTGCTTTGTGAATGCTCAATGTTTTCTTTCTTGTGTCTGCAACTGCCTGAATTTCCCCTCATTTTCAGCCACATTCTCTGAACAGGGGAAAAGCACGACCACCAGCCATTTACCCTCCCTATTTTTATTTACAAGACATGGTTGCACAACTTTAGAATTTAATTTCTACTGGCCCAGCAGTATGGCTTTATAAATGGCCCCATAAGGTTGTCTGCTCTATGAGTATTTTAATAGAGTGCTCCTGCAATGCTCAGAGTCTTAATCACAACCAACTTGACAAATAACGGGCCACACTGTCAAAACAACCCGTCTCCCATTTGGGTACATATGTGGGAATAAAAGACGCTGCTGGATCCTAAACACTTCTGCAAATCCAGCCATTTAATTCAGGAGTCCAAATGAGAGCTGCGCTCTTTTAAAACCTGGCCAAATATATCCTTGAAAGGAAGAAATACAGTGAAGCTGTGTAAAGTTCATCCTTTCTTCCAGAAGGAAAGGTCTGGCTTCTGCGTGCCTATGAATTTATGAGGAAAAACCCTTTCTCACCATCTGTGATTACAGGTCATGAACATTTCCAAAGCTCACACTGATACTTCTAACTACCTTTATACAAGAATTACAGAATTACCTATTCAAACATAATCAGAGAGAATGGCACAGAGAGTCTACAAAGTACATGTACAAATATACAATCCACGTTTGCACTGAAGCTTCTCTAACGTCTCTCTCACTTGTTTCTGGGGCTTTTTACATCCCTCAGCCCCTCTGCAAAACACAGCAATGCTTAAAACATATCTTTTTCTATACCAATTATCACAAACCAGCTCACAATGATAAGCGCAGTAACAGATAAACAAGGAAACAGAAATAACAACAGAGAAAAGCAGAATGGCTCAGTGGTGAAAAATGTAAGCGAAATCAGAGTCATTGCTCTAGCTGCTGGACCACACAGCCCGCTTCTCTGAAAACAGAGCCATTAAAAAGGCTTTTGACAGCTGACAAACAGAACTCAGTCTGCCAAACAGTTTTTCCAAAATTTCTGTATACATAAAACTTACCTTTTTGTTGCTTCCTTCCAATACAGTAGTGCAAACTGCAACTCACACGTACCTTACCATTTTCTTCTCCTACTCTTATAGGAAAAGATGGATTTTTTTCTTATTCAGGATTATTCCCATGAGATGAGTCTCTTAAGGAATAACCAATTAATTTCCCATTTAATTTTTTGAAACAACATACCAAGTTTCAGTATGATTTGGAACATAACACTGCTCTCTTTATAAACCGGAAGCAACTTTACCAGTCAGGACAATAAACCTCTTCAGAAGTTGTGCAAGCCCCAGAGGGCTACTTCAGATACAGCCAGAACAGGATATAAGTTATCGAAAAACACGTGTTGTATAAGAGAAGGAAGCTAAAAAGAAGAATGATTCAGGTAACAAAGAACATTCCTGTGCTTAAGATGGAGCAGGCAGCCAATCTGTTCCCTAAAAAAACATGTATTAATCCTTTTTGTATATTTGCAAACAGTATGTTCACTCCCACAGCTGCCTTCACCATTATCTTAAACACTCTTATTAATTAAACTACAGTTACCATCTACTTCTGAGCACATGGCTGACTCCTCAGATGACCCAATTTCTGTTGCTGATACTCAAGAAGCTGTTAATTCTTTCTGTCTGGCAAAGCCCCAGTTCCCAAATAGCTTACTACTGATTTTAATAACACCTCTATTGACAAAATGACACAGAAGCAAGTTAGCTTGCACAGTGACTCCTCAACCCACCTATCCTCCGGCACAGGCCTGATCACAGCATGGCCACTCACGTGCCAATACACTGGAACGCCAGAAATGCTGAGTACATCTCCACTCCAAATGTTACAGTAGCCTCATGGCGTTGCTTATGATTGCAGGTACGGAAATAATTAAAACGGCTTCCTATATACACACAAAAAAGTTTGATTTAGTGAGAAAGCTCATCTGAACCTCAGTCTCTTGGAATGGGTTTAGTTTTTATTTTGTATTAAAGTTTGGCAACAACCTAAATATTAGTCACCTCCCAGTGGGGAGAGACAGGGCTGTTAATTGCTGCTCTGCTATCATGGCATGCATTTGCATAGGGTTGTTTTACACTGTATGGTGTTTTCCAACCAAAAAATGATGCTGCACACCAGTCATTGCTACCAGCGTCAGCTGTTCCATGCACAGGGGACAGACAGCTCAAAGGACTACTGAGATCTCTGACCTCCAGGTCAGCACTTCAACAAACAGGGCCAGGCAGCTAAAAATCATCTTTGAGTAGATCTGGTCTATCTTTCAGTCCTTTTTTTTTTTTTTTTTCAAATGTCATCAGCATTTGAGAGAGAATGGGGACAGGTACCTCCCAACTTTTGAAACAGAAAATCTACAGACTGAATAAAGTCTCATTTCTCACAGCCATTCCCCCAGCACAGGAACAACTTAAAAACAACACGGAGAAAGCACAATACTACTTCTCTAACAGCTGCTGAATGGACACAGACTTCTGTAATTAATCCCATGTAGCTCTTGTAGTTGCAAAATTATGAGGGAAAAAAGTATACATTGATGATGATATACCATCATTTGCTGCAGCAGATTCAGAAGGGTTTATGTTTCTTCTGCTTCTAGTATAGAGCTTTTTTGGCAATGCAGTCTTTTGGCAAAAATCCTCTCAGATACATAGAAGTTATGAAAGTGTAAACTAACGTCACCACTGC
Source organism: Mesitornis unicolor (assembly GCF_000695765.1). NCBI lineage: Eukaryota > Metazoa > Chordata > Aves > Mesitornithiformes > Mesitornithidae > Mesitornis > Mesitornis unicolor. The sequence continues at coordinate 19,990 of NW_010177765.1, forward strand.
TTCTGCTGGAAGGCTGCGTGACTAACAAACAGCCTGGTGCTGGGATTTTGGACTTGGCATTCAAATAAAGTCTGCATAAGAAGTATGTTTTCCACTACATCATAAGCCAAACCTTTTTAAAAGTAGCATTTGAAATTAACTGAGAGTCCCTGTTGTCAACAGAGCCCCTGTGTTTCTTAAAGCCACAGCTTTGTAACAAAAAAGTCAAAAATTCAGTTTCACAACTAGGTTTTGATTAGCCTTAGTTTCTAATTGCCATTGAATTCGCAGCTTTTAAATGCCGCTCACTGCCAACAAACTAAAGACCTCTCTTTCTGCAGGAAGACTGACACAGCTTTTGTAGATGGAAATGTGCCTCTCATACATTGGAGTTCTCTGAAGAAATCACTGAGCATTCAGGCATACGAGATCATTGAGGTGAAATTTACTTGAATTCAAGAAAATTCCCTCATTGATGCTGCTATTGGGTCAAGACTGGAAGTGACCTGATGACAGGAAATAAAATAAGGTAGAAGAAAAATAAGAGGTTAGTTTTTTCAAATGAGGGACTCGGTGAAGTCCTGCAGGAACCTATTCTGGATCTATAGCTGTTGCTGTCCAACATATTACCAAACGATCCAGGAAAAGGATGAAAAGACCCTTCTTTTGAAGTGAACCATCAAGCTTCGCAGATGTCACCAAGTTATTCAACTAACTAAAAACAAGAACTATTTGACAAGAGTTACAGATGGCTAACAATATCATGACAAAATGACAGATTAAATCCATTCTTAATAATTGCTTAAAACAATTCTACATGGCATACAAGTGGATGGGATCTGAAATAGCTGACACCACACATGACAAATTTTGAGGTTAGATCTCAAAGGTTTTACTATGAGCTCAGTGCTCAGCACTAGTCAAACATGCAATTTCAGAAATTTTTAGGAAAGGAAAAAAAATAGAAGAACGTTATTCTACAACATAAATGAGAGGTTCATCTGCATCTTGAACACTGTGCACAGGTACGGCTGCCTCTTCTCGGAAATGACAACAGAGCCAGAAAACAAGGAAGGACCAAACCATGGAAAGAAAAAAAAAAAAGCATGGAGAATTATTAAATTTTAAAACCTACAGCTAAAGAAGTCCCAGACAACTGGAAATCAGAATATTAGGTACCGTACCAGAATGGGTTTACCAGTTCTTACTCCTTTCCCCACTGACCTTTGCTATTGGTTATCAGCTGAAACAAGATACTGGCTACAAAAAGCTCCAACCAAAGCCTTTATGGTCTTCCCTATGTTGCATAGAGAGCTGAATTTTTTAGTATAAAACAAAGAAGCTTGTATGTGAGAATAATTGGGTCTTCAAAGCAGGAACCAGGTGTTGGGGCTGTTCTCACAGAAAGCAACATCGTAAGATTAGAAGAACATAAATTTTGTCCAGCAGGACACTTGGTGCTGGGAACCATCAGGGAGGATTAACTGGAAGATTCCTAAATTAATTTCTTTGCATTCCCTAATGACCATATCCTTAAGAAGAAGTTACAAGACTGATAAGAAGCCAATCATCTGGCCCAAAGAGGTGCCAAATCTTGGACTGTTGCCTAATGAGGATGAAGTCAGCAAAACTGTGAAAACCAGGGTAACGGTAAATGCAAAAGGGGGAGATCATGACCACCGACTCAAGAAACCCTCCAACCCAAAAGAAAGGGAACACTGCGCATGTGGACTCATTAGCATGAAAAGTGTGAAACTAACAGACCAACAGAAAGTAGATTAAGTCATTTTGGATCAATTAATGTAGTTTTAGGTGGAGTTTTGCTAATCACACGTTAGGATAAATATGGTGTAGTTTTTACAGGTGGTGTGCTTGATCTGTGGAAATCCACCAAGCACCCAGCCTTGCACAACTCTGAAATAAACAATGTTTCCTCTCTAAACATACTTTGTGTGTTTCAGGAGTTCTTTCAATTTCAGGTAACACCTATGTCTCCTACTGAATAGGTATGTTCTAAACAAACGGACAGTCTCTTCCCAATTCCTGCAGTTCAGCTAGCACCCCATCACACATGTCAATACCATATCTGTTTTAGCTACTTCACCCTCTGATCAACATCATAGCTAAGTTCCACTGAACAGGAAGAGCTGTTGGAAGAAAAACTAGAGAAGAGACATGACAGAAGTAATTTCATTCTTTCCTCACTGTCAGTATTATATCAGCATAACATAAAATAGCTGCTTCTCCTAGGGGTTTTCCTTCCTCTTCCCACTCTACATTCTTTTACTGTGAAAACACTGCAAATGAGATGAGATTACTTTTCTACAGCAACGGCATTTGCAGTAGTTAGGATGTGACGTGATAGAAATTAAGTTATTGTCAGATTTGATGCAGGTGCCGTTTTTCTATAGATTACAGTATTGCAGCTTTCTCCCTCAAAATTCTCACGGCAAGATTTTGAAATGGCATCACAGGTTGCAAAAGCAGAACAAGCTTCTCATAAATTTCTACATCCCAGGCACTATTACAAGAGCTTTTTTTGCCATCTCCCTCATTTCTTTGCCAACAGAATGCAGAATCATCATTAGTCTTTCCAGCATGCAGCAAATTAAGTTCCAGTGAATTGTCTGCTCCAGTTTCAGGTGTGTGCAGATAAGCTGTTTTCCCTTGCAGCTCTCCTAAGGGGCACACTTACCTTTTACTGAGCCACCACCACAGGTGCAGATTTTAAAAACTTCTGCCAGAAGATGCACAAATATTAGTGCCACTTTAAAGAATGCTATTTAATCACCAGGTATCAGGGTGGTGCACAGTGTGGGGCATACGAATTAGCTATTCAAAGACACAGTCTCAGACTAACATGCCCTGATGGAGTCTGACTTTGTGGTTTTTATTGAATATGAACTCAGCAACCAAAGGTGCTTTACATCACTGCAAGTCTAGATATTATTGTGGCATCTAAGACATATCAGACAGCTTTCTGTTGCTCACAAAACACAGAAGTATACTGTCAGAGCACCTGTTGACAGAAGAAATCTTACACTGACCACAGGAAGGGGGGGAGATAAGTACACATTTGTAATTTGATCCCAAGATCTTTATACGAGGCTTTAATAAAGCTTTATTCTGACTCTGCATAGCTACTTGTCTGCTATGTCTTTGTGACCAGACACTCCAAAACTCAACACTATTCTTTCTGTGACCTGGAAGTAGTAAAGGACATAACATCCCATCTGGCTCTATACCATCAGTGCACCTTCATCTCACTTCCCTCAGCATCCTGCATGAGTAGCATACATGAAACCTTCACAAGTGCTTCTTGTATTTCCCAATATTGTACAGTTTAAGTGACAGAGAGAAGCTTTTCTTAGTATGTGAGACTCAGGATGAAATTTTGAAAACCATCGGGGGTGATTCAGGAATCTAAAGCGCCTTTCCAATAGTGACTTAGATTCCCAGAAGCTTAACTTTTATGAGAAATAAAGTGAGACTGGGGGTCCCAAAACCCCCAGACATTTTAGAGAAAATGGTCATTTCTCCAGATACCAGCTTCTCTCTTCACTGTCTTCACATTTTCAGCCAATCCCACTATACCTTCATTCTCTAAAGGGAGACTCATCCCTTCACAGATTTACCCTTTCCCCTGTAACATCTGGAAGCCTGTGTATATAACCAAAAAGAAAATTCGGTATTTGGGATTCAAACGCTTCTTCCTCCACAGTAGTAATGTACTGGAAGCCATTATTATGTTGGTCCTAGAGGAGTGAAGGAGAAAGATCTATACACTGGTAATTCACACTCTCAGCTCATAAGTTACTCACTATCTTAACCTCAGAGCACTGATGACATAGTGAGATGTGCTCCCTCCATCTGAAAGCCTGGTGCTATGTATGGGATCCACCTCACAGACAGAAGGTCAGTTGTAATGCCACGGTTATCTTTCTCCTTTCGCTGCAGTAGGACAGGGCATATTTAGGTTACCATGAAGAACGCGGAGGCTGCAACGGAGTATGCTGCAGTATGGCAGCTATGCTGGCCACAGCCCGCTTGCTTTAGATCTCCATAGAGGCCACAGGCTGGCTCCATTTCCATCCCATTTCAAGAACTGCCACACTTCGCTCTGACTACACTTCAAATTTAAAGGGCATCGGAACACTATAAAGCACAAGGCTATTATCCCCGGGTCATCGCAAAGCTCAGCAATCTCCAAACAATCACGGGTTCAGATAATAGAGAGGCCCATTTCTGCAGGCTATAAAAGTATGAAGGAGGGGTCTCCTGAGCCAGCACACAACTCACAGCCAGTTGGCGAGCTCTCCTAGTTGCTGACAGACAGACCTTTTCCCTGAGGCCAGCTGGCTCGAAAGGAGGCAACAACAGCAATGCCCTAGGGCTTCAGCACGGACAAACATGTACGAGAGAGATGGAAAAGACCTAGCAGGTCACCGAGTTCATTTATCTGCCAATGAAGGGAAAGATTTATGTGCTGAGAGTATAACCAGTACACCAACACTTGAAGACTTGTATTTTCCCATCAAACCTTAGTGATCAGCTCTGACATTTGGACAGCTGAGGCATCTGGGCTAGAGTGATCCAGACCACCAAGGTCTGACTCATCAGAATAGGGATATCACCACCACCTCCAAATTAATACAGCAACTAGGCACTGCCAATACACTTTGTCAATACACAGAAAGAACTTACTCTACAAAGCAGAAGCTACTTAAGAAACTTGAGAGATCTTTTTTCAACAAAACAGAAAGTAAGCAAAGGAGAGAACACATCCAGAAGCATCCAGGACAGTATACTGCTAACATCACTACGAAGACGTGATGTTTATGGCTCATTTAATGCTACTTCCAAGCACTTGTTTGCTCAGATTATAAAGACCTCTGGCTACATTTTTTTTGCCTCTAATGCCTAATAGGTTGAATTGCTTTCACTGCAACATAGTACTTGTCTCTCCTGCAAACAGACAGGTTTCAGCCTTTCCCGGACTGCCTTGCCAGCTGCTGCTCTGCTGGTTCAGTCATCTTCTGCATGAAATAATACTGTTGCAAACACCACCAGGGTGCCTCAGTTATAGTTACTGAAATCATTCTTCTGCCAGTATACCCTCACTTTGGCATTCAGAGAGGCAACTGATTTTAGGATTAGGGCACGTGGTTGGAGTGCGTGGTGCTGCTCCTACGTTACACAGGCCATGCCTGTCATGTGGTATTTGGTACTGACAGACTACAATTCTGATCCCTCAAATATGGGCAACTTCTGTTTTTTCTCAGTCTAAGAGGCTAAGCTGTTCTTCCTCTTTAACATGGGCTTCATCATCTGCTTCTACTGAAGAGTTACTGCCCTGCTGCTCCTAAGAACTGCCCATTGGCACATTTACAATACTGCCATAACAGACATTTCTCTCAATTTGCATCCCCTGTGCTAAATGAAAGCCTCTTCTTACAAGTCCATTGTAGCTGGGGAAAAAACAATGTCAGATTCATGAAAAATGGTGTGTATTAGAAGCTGCTCCATGGTTTTTTCTAAGAGCATCAAAGGGACACAACCAGGAAACAGGAACAGTGGCAGTGTCAGATGTCATGATCGGCAAAAGCAATAAAGTCAAACACTGCTTTTCAAAGAAGAAACATCAGCTGGTTACAGAGAAGCATGACTAAGCAACTGGATTATAAAATAAGCCAGCTTGCAATTCTGCTCTCTACTACTTGCAGGTTCTGTGTTTTTCAGCAGAAAGGCTGATGCATCTGCAGCTGAACACAGAGGTAACATGAGGAATTTCTAAGAAGAAATCTTAAGCACAGAAGCTTTGAAGGAGCACAAAGTGGTCCGTGCAAATCAGTGCATTTAACAACAGAGCAAAGAGATCTGCAAAGAACTGAGCGCTGGCAGCCTGCCTCCACCTTCAGGAACAGCACCCAGGTTGTACCACACCCTCACCTCCTCCTGCAAAAGGAAGCCTTGGACCCAGCAACTATGGAGCTTGTAAGATAAGGAAAAAAGACAAAGATTCACTGCATTCCCCTCTACTGTTTGTTGCATGCAGATCACAGGGAGGCTGTAGAACAAGTCCTTGTCATGCTGTAGGTGAGCTGTGCCCTTCCTGCTACTGATAGCATTTGTTCATAGGTTCCACACAAGGGGCTAGTTTACGTATCTATTCCTGCTCTCACAGAAAAGAACGACATGCCATCTGCACATGAAGCTTTCCCTTTTCGAAAGAATAAAGACAGAAAAGGACATGAAAAACAGCATCTCTCCAGCAGTAAACACTAGCGGGCAAGAGCAGAGCTAAACAACAAAACCTAACTTCTAGAACTACAAGCCCGACCTTAAAAAACCAAGTCAGCTTGCATTCACCGTTTTTAAAAGGGGTATACCACACACGATAAAATTGCAAGCTCTCTTTTGTAGAGCTGCTGATCCTAAAAAGAAAATAGTATGTCATCATTCCTCCTACTAAAATAAAAAAATCATTTGCAGATATTTCTTCACCATAGAGGGCTACCAGCTTTTTTTTTTTTGTTAAGTTCAGTATAACCTGAAACAAATCTCAAGAGTCCAATCTGAATCAAGTTTCCTGTGTGCAGCACCTCTTAATGCTATAGAGTGGATCATAATGTGTAGAGTGGATCTACATATGTAGATCCATGCACATGTAAAAGTACCAAAACTTGCTGTACATCTCTGTCAGGGCACTGCCTTTCAAAATTTACAATCTTCTACTTCCATATTTTCCAGAAATTCATGAACACTGTGAAATGGGTTCTCCCACTTCACTCAGTTTATAAAGAGTGATTCTCACTGAAACTTCTCACTTCTAAGCCCGTTTAGTGTACATGACAAAAAAAAAATTAAAAGCCGCACTTTGTAGAAGCTATAGTGCCTTCATCTACAGAGACAAGCTGTGCTCAAAAACTGCTTAGCTTACATTATTTCCAAACCACCCACAAGCTCCATGGAATTTGATACAGCAGATATGCATAATACTTGCTGCACTCGAGACTGCTATAGGAGATACGTCTGCTGAATCAGCCTTCAAAAGCCAGACTAATCATAAGGCTTGGGTAGCACGAAACTGTTCTCATGAGAGCACAACGAATTAAGTGTGCACACGAAAGTCTGCTTCACTAATGGATCCGAGGTATGAGGCTTCGCAAATTCACCAGAAGATGATCCAAGTGAGGACAGTGGAAGAACTTAGGGTAGGCAGGAAAGGCAAATCAACTGACAGCAGAATAATCTTCTCAGCTGGGCAAGGCACAGGGAGCAGCTGCTCCATCAACCACCCCACCGAACTCATTTCCCAGCAGTGGTTAGAGAAGCAGTTCTGTGAATCAAAATTTTATAGGCATCAGCAGCAGAGGAAATCTGGCTGTTCCTCTTTCAACAGCAAAACAAGCAGAAGGAGAATGGTACACAGCTACATTAGTGAAATCAAGCATTTGAAGATCTGGATACCAGAGTATCCTTTTGCCAACCTACAATAAACCACTTCACCTGCCCGTATGCAAGGCATATTCCAAATGACTTGGTATGGTGGGAAATGTTACAGAGTCAGAAAACCAGTCTGTGATCACTAACAAAGGTCTTTCTGTAACTTGGAGTGTCTCTGCCAACGCTCCTAGCATGCAGTCAGACAGTGCTAACAATCAGCTGTTATCTCTAATATACCAGTTATATATACTGAGTCTTAAGGCGAACGTGCTTACCTGCCACAGCAGCTCCCAGTTCAACTACTTACTATGATCAAACCATTTGATACCACACCGGTAAAGACAAAATTTATGTCACCTTCAGCCATCTAGAAGTAATGCATTTAAACAAGTGCACTAAAATTCAACCATTGGCTGAGAGTTAGTCACTCTATGGACACCTCTCTTTTTCCTTAGGCTACCAAGGGAGCCCAAACAACTCGGTACAGACTACTGGTTCATGCTGCCCAAGATGTGTTCTACCTCAAGTACATACACTTCACCAAATGTAGTTGCCTGAAAAGCTCTCCAACAGGGTCACAAAAACTTTTCATCTTATAGGGTATGTTTTACACGCACAGCCAAACCCAGTTTAACACTTTCATCATGTTTTGGGGAAAGCCAGGGACAGGTGCATGTATGCTTACTAAAGTGACATGAGGCTGTTGCAAAAGAAGTCAGTCATCAAAAATCTCCTAAATGAGGTACTGATTCTATTGGTCTCAATGGAAATTAGCCATTCAATATTGTGTAAAAGATATAAGCATCTTCTGATACAGACCAAATTAAACCAACCACTACAATTTTTTCTCATCTAGACAAAAGCCAAGAGAAGTCAGAAACAACAGTGGATGTGCAAAAGCAAATGGTGGATTTGCACCTTTTTTTGCTTTTTTCTCATGTATGAATGAGGATTAAATATTTTTCTTCTGATAAGTTTTGTTTATCCAACAGAAATTCAGATTTTGCATCAAGGCTGACATTTCCCAGCTGCTTGCGAGAAACAACTATGTTTTATTTCAACATATTTTGTCTATTTTGATAAGCATCTTGTTTAACTGTTAAAGCTTTGCATCTCGCCTTATACTTCTCAAACATCAGGTATCAGCACAACACACCCCACAAGTGTCACACGGAGCCTGACAGAGCACTGACACATGCACTGCTCCCTAGCAAGCTGCCACTGCACCCTCTGGTTCCCCTGGCTGTGAAGGCACTGGCTGCACAGCGTGCTGCTCTGTCTGGGTGGCAGGGGAAGGCCTGCTTTCACAGATTGTGCACATACACCCACACAAGGAGTTTACTCCCCCTCTGTCAGGTTTCTCCTGCTGGAGACCTGAGACATCGTTTAACTTTGCTGTGAAGGAAAATAAAATCAGACCCTAGAATAATTTACAAGAGGAAAAAAATGTAACTATTTATCATCATATTCCACCACCACGTTACTGGCAGTAACAATACAAGCTTTGTGGCCATCATAAGAAACCAGATACAACTGTTCAAGTCCTGTGTAAGAAACGGTATACAGCTGCATTGCTCCAACAATAGATTTCTCAGGATGCCAGTTCTTCCTTCCTCCAGAGGAAAGGAACATGCACTGATCTGAGGAGCAACACTAAAGACTTTCCTTTGTATTGTCAAGTGAGAGAGTTTGAGAGTCCATTTTTCTCAGTTTCCATATTTGCCCAAAAAGACAGCAGCATGCAGAGTGGCTTCTCTCCATCCTGCTATGCACACAGCCCAAGAAATCTTTTTATGTTTTCCCTCTCTGCTTGCAAAGAGCAAGTTACAAGATTACTTTCATTTTTCGTCTCCTTATAGATATATTGAATAGATGGCTTCCTATCATAGCCTTGCATGTTTACTCTGGTAAATGATTCAACTTATTCTGTGTGGGGCAAATTAATTTCTACAGCAATTCAGCTGCTACTCCATCTACAGCATATATACTTGCTGGAACAGATTAATTCTGCCATGCAACATCATCTCTGGTTTTCTTCAGCATTTGCACAGAACTTTTATTCAGATAAAACTACTCTTCTCTCTCTGACTCCCGATTCCCTGCCACAACTGATGTTTGTTATTGGGAGTACAAAAATTTCCAAGAAGTTGATAAATTCTGTGAATCTAAAAACCACTTTACATTTTCCAACTCTTCGCCACTTGATTTGCCTGTATCTAATTTTCATAGATAATCTTAACTTCCAACACATGGGTTGCAATACATCAAAGCCTAGAAGAGAAGGGATTTGAATGAAACTATTCTAAAAACAGGAAATGAAAAATGAGGTCCAATCTGCAATGCTCTGTCACTGTCATTTAGCCACATGAGATCTACTTATTTGTACATGTAACCAACTGCTTACTTGCCTGCACTGACCTCCTGAGTGGCAAACAAAGTTATCCAAATGTCAGCAAATTATCTGCTGTCAAACACAAGACAATATTTTCAACGTTTTTTAGCAGGAGAATATCCCAAAATGAACTTGGTTCTTTGTGTAACACTACACTGTAAGGTTCATAATGCAGAGTTTACCTGATATAAACATGAACAAAATCAAAATAGTTCAGGGAAAAAAAAAATTGTGAAGAGCTGCATGCCCACAGGTTTTTTGTACATTATTAGATTGGGGTCGCAGTTTATTTGTTTACAGAAGTCTGAAATGGAATCAAAAACATCGCCTTTCTTACCTTGTTACTTGTTTGTATACAGAAACTTTTAGGAAAGACAGAACGGTTTTGTTTTGCAATACAGTATATGACCCGAGGTGACCTTCTGGTGTCTGATTTAATGGAGACTGCTTTCTTGAGAGCCAGATAGAATCTCTTCAGTACAGAACTCTTTGCATATATAAGGCACCTTCTGTAAAGTTAGACACGCTGTTTTAAAATAACATGGAAGCATAAGTTCAAGTTGCAAAGGGATACATTACACTAAAATCACACAGTTTGTGGAATGCCCTGAGCCATTGCTCTAAAGCTGAAGTATGTTGTATTACCACAAACAAATCATTATTGTAGTCACTGAAGTAATACTTTTCTGGGAATAGAGAGACCTCAAGCAGTTATTTCACCTGTGGTCCTATGGCATCTCTCCAACTCCACTTGCCTTACTGAGACATTCATTATATTGGTACAAGTCTTAGTCATACGCTTGTACAAGTAGGCACTAACTTAGCCAGACAGCTCTCACAACTCTTTATCAGGCACCTCTTCTAAGAGAGGCCTGTGCAGCTATGACAGATTCCCAAAGCAACCCCACTTATGCCAAAGAGAAAACAACTGCTATAAGAGTCACCACGTCCTCGGGAGAACAGGTGTCTGCCCTATCTGTTTTCACAGCAGGATGAGTACACTGGTGCATACAGAGACGAATGTTTCAGTGCCTCCTTGCACCTCCCCACCTGCCTGCACTCACCTATCATATATATCTCCTATTATATATGCTAGGTAAGCTCTATCAGGCAGATAATACCTTTCACTTGGCATTAGTATATAGCCTATTTTAACAGGGTGCCTATATATGACTGGGGCTGCTACTGCAACGATGAAGAAAGGAATACCCTAAGCAGACTTGTGTTAGATACGCTTATGGCTGGCCATGATTCATACACAACCTCATACTGCCCTTTTTTAAGCCAGCCACAAGCTGTTCTCCCAGTGAGGCAAAAAGGGCAGCAGCTCTGCCACACGTGGTGTTTCAGCCACTCCATCCACTTCCCTGTTATTAAATTCCTTCCAGTCCTTAAGGGTTCCTAAGAGGATCTGCCACATCATCATGTCATTTACCCTTCTCATGCCCACAGCATCATTTTTTCCTTTGTTTTTGTAAGTTCACCTCCAAATTCTCTCTCCTGATTGCTCAGGTCAAAGACTACAACATCTCCTTTTACTTCTTCTGATGTAGCATTTGAGACTTTCTACCTATTGTCAGTCCAGTAAGTAAGGAATACAATAAACAACTAGCACCAAGTTGTGATCAGGGTGACTGCTTCAGTTTGGCTACAAATTCTGTACACAGCTGTTATCTGCAGAAAGCACTTTGTGCCCTGTTACTTTGCCTCTACTCCCTTGTTCATCTCATTTGCCATTTACATCTCACCCAGCAGATTCTAAGATTTTGAAAGACGGCACACTGCAAGTGAGAGACTTAGGGCAGCTGTGGGTAGTAAAGTGAGGGCATCCGTCTCCTGGAGATTTGGCTGCTTGGGTTCAGAGCCAACTTAGAGACACTACAGCTCAGGGCTGGCCCCTTCCTGCTGGGGAGAAATGCCACCAGACAGAACTGCTGGGACGTCTCCGCCAGCACTGCCCCTCTGCCTGTAAGAGCTGCTTTAGGCTGACACTCTGCTGTGTGGTCCTATTCGCACCCAAGCTACAGCCCCAGCCACATCCCTGTACCTGTGAGCCATGGGTCTCATTGATCCTGACGCACAGACCAACTTCCCAACTTGACCTTCAACCTACCTCATCACCGTGGACTTGCCTGGCAATGGGAACACTGGGCTTCAGCCTGCTCTGCTCCCTTGCTGAGGCTGGCGAGGCAGGTCCTGGCTGACAAGGTCCTTGCCCTGCTGGCCATACCATCCCTTTTGGCTCCTGGCTCCTTGACCCACAGGGAGCAGCAGCCCCTGACACACACCACCATGGCTTCATGGCTTGTCAGGGCTCCTAAGCACTGCCACAAGTGAAAAATCAGTCACACTGGTATTCTGGGGAACTCCAAACTGCAGCTCCTCCTGTTACTGACATCAACGACTCTAAAATTCTTAAATAAAAGTGCAACATTCAAATTGTTCTGCTATGTGACACCTATCATTAGGGCAATTCAATTTAAATTCCATTCCTGCCACCAATTTCTTCCTTGAAGGAGAAAATACTCTTTTTGCATTCTCCTACTTCAGGGTTGACATTACTAGTGGAAAGCCAGCACTACTTTATCCTTTATCTACCATCACCTTAAATACTTTGCCTGTGTCCTTTCCCTTCCTTCTTACACCCTTTTACATATCATTTAGTGCCTAACACAAACGAGTCCCATGCACTCTCCTACTTTGCTCTACCTTACATATTTGAACCTATTTGAAAGCAATAATGCAGGCACTGCAGAAAGATATATTTCGGTATTTTCCAAAAAATAACATAATTCACTGGTTTCCATGTTTTTAATACACTTCTCTCCACAGGGACAGCATGACTCACTCTCCCAGAGGGAAAAAATCACTCCTGCTGTCGGACACCAGCAGCAGTTCTGGCATCTAACACTAACAGCATTATCAATTTATGACTTTAGAAGCACTTCCAGCATCTAGTAGTTGTGTCTCTAATGTTACAGATGGCCCATTTATCCATTTTTTCCACGTGGCCCTCTGTGTCTTTTCTTACCTCCTTACTTGTGTTTCATGAGGGCACTTATCTTCTCTCACGTAACACAGCTTTCAAAAGACTCTCTCCAGCTACAATTCCCACAGTACGCAAGCTAAACCAATACAGAAAGCCTATTAAATTGTCTGCTTTTCCTCCACCACCCTCTATGAAGATATGCAGTTACCTCTCCTCAGAGCAAGGGGTCTCGAGTGAGCAACTCACGGTAGCTCACTCTTTCTCCACCTCCCAGCTCTGCAGCACACTACACAAATCGTGCACACACCAGACACAACACTGCAAGGTCCTCTGGGCACCGACTCTTCCTTTCTGAACTGCAAGATGCCAAGTGAGGACACAAAAAGAAACGTTACGAAGGTTATGAAATTGAAAGGCTTCAGATCCCAGAACAACTGCATCAGCACCAGCACAAGTGAGAAACACTGCGCTCGTCTGCATGGCAAGACAAGAGACAGAGCGTGGTGACCAGAACAGCACCTCTGCTCCAGCCTCGATGGCCAGCAGCCATGGCTGCCAGCGCTCCTCCACACCACTTCAGAAACCAAATCCCCAGGCAGAGGAGGAAGATAAGAAGCTGAAAATGAGTGAGAGGCAAGAGGACCCCCTTACGAATAGTGACAGCCAGGCAAAGAAAGCATTTCCTATGTGACCACATCTTGTAACACAGTTTTGTGCGATGTCAGGCATCCTTATGCCATTTCTCTCTCTCGTCCCTACACAGGAGGCCACATCCATCAGGCTGAGCCAGGTAACGTCCAGTCTCAGCCGATCTGCCAACCAGTAACGAACAGAATTTCATTTAGAGTCTGAAAACCTTAAAAAATCAGAGTATTTAATTCAAATAGCTCCACTATGCATCCACAAGTGAAGGAACTCCTATTCTCCGTACACACAGTGCGTAGGTCACAGAATCACAGAACGTTAGGGATTGGAAGGGACCTCAAAAGATCATCTAGTCCAATCCCCCTGCCGGAGCAGGAACACCTAGATGAGGTTGCACAGGAAGGCGTCCAGGCGGGTTTTGAATGTCTCCAGAGAAGGAGACTCCACAACCTCTCTGGGCAGCCTGGTCCAGTGCTCTGTCACCCTCACTGAGAAGAAGTTTCTTCTCAAATTTAAGTGGAACCTCCTGTGTTCCAGCTTGTGCCCATTACCCCTTGTCCTATCGTTGTTTGTCACCAAGAAGAGCCTGGCTCCATCCTCGTGACACTCACCCTTTAAATACTTATAAACATGAATGAGGTCTCCCCTCAGTCTCCTCTTCTGCAAACTAAAGAGACCCAGCTCCCTCAGCCGCTCCTCATAAGGGAGATGCTCCACTCCCTTAATCATCTTTGTAGCCCTACGCTGGACTCTCTCCAGCAGTTCCCTGTCCTTCTTGAACTGAGGGGCCCAGAACTGGACGCAATATTCCAGATGCGGTCTCACCAGGGCAGAGTAGAGGGGAAGGAGAACCTCTCTCGACCTACTAACCACCCCCCTCCTGATACACCCCAGGATGCCATTGGCCTTCTCGGCCATTCATAAATATAATTTATTTATAATGAATGCCAGCAGAAGTCGGCAACCTCGATCTACTTCAACTGCACTCTGGCCTAACCACCAAATTTGAAACCCATTGCAACCCATCTATACTAGTTCTGCTAGCTTAAAACAAACTACTTTACTTTTTAACTCTAATAGTTGTGACCTCTATTTTAAAAGATGATACTGACTGAGAACATTGTGATTATTACAAATTTTACTCAAAATATTTACAATTATTGCTCACCTGAAAAACAGTATTTAGTACAGCTTTTAATGGAAAAAAACTATTAAACTGTCTACTTACAAAAAAGTATGTATGTTCTATAGGCTGGCCAACAGATTTAACTCACCTATGTTTTATGACTGTTTTTACTTCGAGATTTGTGTATATGTGGAAATTACTGATGAAAGAATTGCATTTATGTTGCACTGAAGTCTAAGTCATGCTGTGATAAAAATGTGTATTTCTTTATACATCAGAGAACTAGAATAATTGGCTATTACATGGGCGATGTTATATTTATTATTTTCTTATTTATTAATTTACTTAGGGTATTTTTTTTAAACACAAGTCCTTGACTTAAAAGAGATTACAATAGTAAGTAAAACGCCTAGCAAAACAAGGGTCTAAATCTCACTAATATGCTTTAAAAACATCAAATTGTATGAGCTAAGTGGGAATGCGAGTGTATTTTAAATAAATTTGGTTTAATTTTTAATTTCTACAGATAAATGATACCAAGCTTTAGACATTTAAAGAAGCTTAGACCTTCTGAAAGTACCACATTTCTACTCACTGCAACTCAGGCCCTTCAGTGAATCTCAAGATGGGCAGGAAGCATAATAAAGGCTCCAAAATTGAGACAAATTTTGAAAATGCTCTCAACCATTGTAAAGGTGCAGAAAAACAACAACAACAACAACAAAACAACACTGAAAGGTTATGAACTATCCCTTCTGTGAAGCACTGGCAAATGAATTAGGTAGTCTAGACAATACCCGAGAGCTCCTTGACTTCCCAATAAACATCACTAAGGAAAATGCAGATAAAGATAATGCTTCATATTTCTAATACTTTTTTAAATACAAATCCGATGGGTTAAATATTCTCAACCAAATTAAATAAAGAAATACGATGCAACATGTGTACTGCTTGCGGCTGGAGTCAACAGACAGCTTTGGCAGTCTGGAGACATGTGGTTCTGGTTTTGCCAACAAAAACTCCTGTGCCACCTTTTGTATATGTCACTCAGAATTTCTTTCTTAAATATTCCTAAAGGGAAGAGATAGTGAAAAATGGAGAAACAGGAGGAAGCGTTATCCTACAAAACCGGGATTGTCCTTCCATTTTTGAAAAGGGTAATATAGCTTTGAAGTTCCTTATAAAAATACTGCCCTGCTTTCACATTTGTAGTGGATTTGCCAACAGAGAAACATGTCCGGTTTTTAAATAAGGAAAATGTCTTAAACATGTTCCCATCACTGAAAACCACTTTTTTTGCAGAGGCCATTATCAGAATCTGCCCACATGTCAAGCGCTAGATGTAATAGGACGGGGGGAAGACATAAAAGCGCTGGCTATTCTAGAAATAATAAACAGAAATATTCTAATTCTTTTAAACTGAAGTACATTTATTTACTGTAAACAAGATAGAAAATTGAAAAACATGGAAGCATGAGATTTCTGGAATTAAAAACTAATCATAACATCAGCATCAGAAGGAAACCCTTGTCTGCCAGGTTAACTCAAAAAACACCACATCATCTCTCCACAATACTCAATATTTTAAAGGGTGTCTGCTCTAAAAGATACAGTGTAAACGTGAAAATGCATATGGAAAAAGTAGACAGACAAAGCAACTGAAGTTGAAAACATGAGGATCACATACTGATGATATGATAAAGCAGCAGAAGGTAGGCATAGCAAGGCTAAATTATGAAGGTTCAAACATGCATTTTCAGGCCAAAGTTTGAGAAAAAGTGGGAAAGGGACTCAGTTTTAACTACAAAGGGGGATTTCTAGTTGCAAAATGTCTAGATCAGGTGGATTCACGCAGAAGAAAATGGGCAATCCTGATAAAGAAAATATGACAAAACTAAACCAAATAAATGATTTGCCATGGGCAGAGAATATATCAACTGACAGGATTTATTAAGTCTCATGATGTTAGAGCTTCCTCTGTTCCAGAAGCCAAGAAATTAAGTGATATGTCGTTTCTTATTTCAATTTCTAACATCCCTAATTGCACAGAAAAGTGAAAAAGCAAACCCAACGGTTCAAAATCCTGAAAACAGATAAAAAGGTCCCCCAGAATCATTAGAGGCATCATGACTGTAAGCAAGCTGATTTTAAAGCTCTGGCACAGAATTCTTAAAAGCCAACCTTCAGCAATGGTTTTTCCGCTTTCTGAATGAATCATGGCTATTTATGAAGACACTGAAAGCTGCTTTGAATAACAGGAAAAACAGCCAACAGTGAGGAAGACACAAAAGACCCAACCAGCAATGAATCATTTGAAGGTATCCCCAATGCACATAATTACCATCCCCATTAAGCAACAGTCACTGCAATTAAGTATTGTTTGGCTTAAATCAGTTACCTGGAATGTCTTCTGATCAGGCCTCTTCCAATTAAGTGGCACTTACTTATTACCTTAATCATGCAGTATCAGTTCAAAGCAGCATAGTACAGCTTCACCTTGAAAGCAATCAGCCTAACATTTGGCAACCAAAAGCAATAGCCCTTGAGCTTCCAAATGAAAGAAAACTGATAAATAAGTATAAAGCATCATTACATTGTCTTCTCTCATTTGCTTTTATTTCTACAATTCTACTCACATAAATCTTAAAGCTGCTACCAGTTGAAGATGATCTGTTTAAAAAGAGAGGTTAAACACATACTAAATGCCGCACACTGTGCTACTAAACAGGAAGATGCTGGGGACAACATTAAATACAGAGACAGCAGGACAATACTTAAAACCTTCATTAGAGTTTGAGTTGTAAAAAAATGCAAGTTTCTGCACTCTCTCTCCTGCCACACAACTGGCTATACATGTCTCAGTTTTAAACGTGTTTTGCCACACTCTAAGTTAACTTTGAGTTAGAGGCTTTTACGATCCATACTT
Organism: Mesitornis unicolor; assembly: GCF_000695765.1. Classification (NCBI taxonomy): domain Eukaryota; kingdom Metazoa; phylum Chordata; class Aves; order Mesitornithiformes; family Mesitornithidae; genus Mesitornis; species Mesitornis unicolor. Next base: position 37,493 of record NW_010177765.1, read on the forward strand.
CTCCTCTTTCAGAGCATTAAGTATTTTCTGATCATTTGAAACCAGTACTTTGCACTACAAAAGTACTCACGTTAATAATATAAATCACATATATAGAACTTGTTTTAGAAAACATTATATGAATGGAATTTGTACTGCTTGGCAGTAGAGTATTTCGGGTTTTCAGACAGACAAATGTATCTAAATCAACATAAAATTAGGCATTTCAATGTGTACTTTTATTTTTGTTTTAAATTAGATTTTAAAAAAAAAAAGAAACCAAACCTCCACACCTGTGAACAACCCCTTTTCTTTCAGGTAATATATGTCCTAAACTTTCCCATGTGAGCTTCAAGTATCATCTTTTAAGTCTGTCTTGACAGAAATTTCTTAAGTCTTCTCCTAATAATAAAGTTTTCAGAATGCCCCCTCATTTCATGTTCAGTTGCTACATACGGCAGTTTAAAGGTACATATCCACTATATAGGAAAAGCAATGCTGAACAGAGATATCCAACACAGCCTTTCATCTGGAGAGCAGACAAAATGAAGATACACTGCCATGCTTGCCTACTTGTAGTAACCAATCCACTAGAAGAATGAAGTGCCACCTACCTCTGTTGCTTTTGTTATCTGAGCTAGTTAATTTTAAACTATCTCAAATATTCCTACACAGCACTACATATTTTAGGACAGCTTACCAAAAATCTTACTGAAAGGGCACCTTGCTGCTCACACCCATGTGCCTTCAGAAGGTAAGACTCAGCACCTTTGACAAATGTTACGCTAAGTCCCCTGTACTCAGTTTTAAATGCAGTCACCACAGCCATATCAAAACCCTCGGTGGTCACAGAATCGCAGAATATCAGGAGTTGGAA
>NW_010177766.1:0-5939 GCF_000695765.1 Mesitornis unicolor
ATTCAAAACCTGCCTGAACACGGTCCTGTGTCCTCTACTCTAGGTGATCTTCCTCTGGCAGGGGGATATGACTAGATGATCTTTCGAGGTCCCTTCCATCTTCTAACATTCTGTGATTCCTGTTCCTATTTCCACACCCTAAAATCAGTAATGGCATAACAAGTATAATTTTTGCATAAGTTTGGCTATAGAATCATAGCATATTTTGTGTTGGAAGGGTCCTTAAAGATCATCTAGTTCTAACATCCCTGTCATGGACAGGAATACCTCCCACTAGACCAGGTTGCTCAAAGCCCTGTCCAATCTGACCTTGAACACTTCCAGGGAGAAGACATCCACAACTTCTCTGGGCAACCTGTTCCAGTGTCAATGACAACATCAGGTTCTCACAGCATCCAGAAAGGATAAAGCTGTGTTTTTGAATACAAAATATTTTGATTATTTCAATCTAACAAAATAAACCATGTTAAAATATCACTAAAACTTTCTTCCTCTTTAGAAATATAATTTTGATGGCCAGATACTCTGCCTGGAGTTATGACTGTGCAGGTTTTGAGAGATTATCTATTTATAATCTTAAGCAATTAATTCTTCTGCCTCAGCTTTGAGTATCCCAGGTAAATCAAAATGTACATAAGGCTGCAATCCTCTGCAGTGACCTCAGGTCTGGAGGTATGGACTTTGCCTTGGTGCATTGCCCATAAGCAACCCTTCCCAACATCAACAGCCATGCTTCCAACTTATCCCAAATCCTCTCTGCTTGTGGGAACCTGCTTTGAGTGCAACGTCCAAGTAGGCTTTTCTAAGGATTGAACTTCTTATTGTTAGGAATTTTTCTTCTGTTTGTTTTGCAGCATTTCCAAATGGGCCAGAGGTGAAGTCCAAGGTGCTCAGGCTTGCAGAGTCTCCTCTTTCTTTTTGTACAAAGTTCTTCTTGACTCTGGTCATTTGCTTGTGTTCAATGGGGCCCACAGCCATCCAGGTGGATGGAGAGCGGCTGTGGACACTGGTCTTGGGCTCCATGTTGTGGGTGCCATAACCGGCACTCCCTTCAGTGCCTTGGCACTACCCTCAACCCTTTTCCTATAGCCAGCATGGAGTGCTGTGACTATCACATCAGCTGGCCTGAGCCCACCTCGTTAGCTTTGATCTGACCTCATTGATCACAGCTGCTTAATTTATTGATTCTTCAGTAGCATTTAAAAGCTTTTTTGCTATTTTGCTAGGAAATGAGAAGATAGTTTCAGGCCTTGCAATTGAAATTGGCTTTGTTAGTGTATGCTGTTGTTTAATACAGCACAACAAAATCTGCACAGGAGACTCAGAACTAAATAGCATGCCTTCACTTAGCTAAACAAGCATCTGCCTAACCCCTATATCAAGGGTTGTTTCCAAGGATGGAATGAAAGCGCTTTTATTCAGATCTGACCCCAGCACTGACCAGCCTATAATGTAACATTCAAATGCCCATAACAATAGATCAGTCTGCTGATTTTTCCATTATGTTAGCCCAGCAGCAGTATTGTAGTGTATGAAAATGAGAAGGAGAAATTGCTTCCTGCAGTTTCCAGGCACTTAGAAGGAGAAAAGTTCTTGGAGTACAAATACAAAAAGGATTCCCCTATAGAAAAAACATTTCTGAACTGTCTTCAGAAACATCGCTGCAGTGATGTGTTTTGCCATATTCATATTGTTATTTCACAGTATGCTGCATTGGTTTTTTTTGGTGTTTTAGGAGAAATGAGTTGCTTTTATATCATTTGAATATAGAAGGGCTGATGTATCCTGTCGTGGTTTAGGGCTGGGATGGCCATTAAATGCAGGACAGACACTCTCTATTAACCCCTCTCCCCGCCCCAGGAGGGGAAGTGAAAGAGAATAAAGGATAGACTTTATGGGTTGGAAAAGAAAGCTAACAGATTTAATGAAACAATATTACTAATACTACAGGATAATAATGTAAAGAGGAAAATAATGGAATATATACAAATATATATATAAAACCAATATAAAATCCTCCCCCCACCCTTCCTCCAATGACGATTACATCACCAGAGGCTCTGCAGAGCAGGGCACTGGAGAAGTCCCAGACCAGACCACAGCAGCAGGCGGGAGCAGGATGCAGGAACTGGATGCAGGAACACATGGATCAGGATTCGAGGCAGATGAACTAGCAGGGATCCGCTCGGACTTTGGCCATTGCAGAAGTGCAGGGGGAAGAGGAGAGAAGAGGGCAGAGAAGGGGCGAGACCCTTGTGATCCCTCAGCTTTATACTGAGTATGACGTATGTGGGATGGAATACCTAGCTGGTCAGTTTTGGGTCATCTGTCCTGTCCGCTCCTCCCCACAGGTGTGGATATGACACCTATGGTGTGACAGTGGCCTTGCCATGTTTACATAGCATACAAGCACTATCACTTGTAGACATGAACACTGTCTGGAAAAACATGCCGTTAGTTTCAGAAAGTACAGCCACTTGGAAGAGACTTAGCTGAAAAGTAAAATCACCAAAGAGAAAATTAGTTCTATTTAGCTCAAACTGGGACATATCCAAATAAAATCTAAACCTCATCTAAATTTTTTTATTTCTCTGAATGCAGCTAATTAAGGATTGATTAAAACTGTTATGTGGGCAAATTGTCTTCAGTGAAACATGGGAAAATGTTCTCCGCTGACAGACTTATACCAAAGAGGTTTAGATGAGGTCTCTGGATAAAAAAAAAAAAGTAATTTAAATAGCTTTCTGTTGTCATTCCTAGATGTCTGGTGGCATTGTGTAGCAGTCTTTCAGACCTCAGCTTTAAGGAATCCTAAGAGAAAAGGTAACTGAAAGCTGGCAACAACTAACAAGAAGGAAAATGCAACTATGAAAAATTATTATACTGATATAAAGAAGTTGGATAGAGGTATTAAGAAGTGGGAACAAGAGTATGCATGCAGCAGAAGCTGCAAACTTCCAGCAGTGCAGCTGTGCTCAGAGAAGGAGTTAAATCTAGAACAGAGCAAGCCTGAGCTCTGAAAGCCTACAGAGTGGAAAACAGTGCACAGTGGAAAACAGCCTGCAATGTTTTCAAAATGAATTTGTTCCCCCAGCTAGTGGAACAAACAGTAATTAATCCACAGGTAGATTGGCTGTGAGTTAAAACTCTAATTTACTGTACGTTAGCATGAGGAACTGAAAGGATTCCTTGCAGAAAATTTTTCTTTAGACAGAGCACCAGATTTTCATTCTCTGTTCTTTCTCTTAAAGATTGGCTTCTGTTCAAAGACACTGGAACAAGAGCAAAAGCTGATTTATTAAGAAAAAAAAAATCTGCATCCGTGTAGTCATGCTGGTTACACAGAACAGGAAACTAGTGATGAACAGATAAGGAACTGCTGTTTTTTAGTCAGAAACAGTTGCTGGGCTCAGCAGGATGAAAGCACAGCTTATTCAGGTCTGTTCAAGATAAAGCAATACTTTTTACTTAATGTAGTTTGGACAATCAGCCAGGAAATGCTGTATAAATATTTTTCATTGCTTCTTATATGGAAGCAGTGATGAAAACAGAGAAGAATCTCTCACAGAGAACAGATATCACTCACTAATGGATTTTGCTGCTATGAATAATGACATTCATTCATGCCCATGGTGTTGTGTTATCATTAGAAAAACACTGGAGGAAGGACTTTCTTTTGTGAACTGTCTGGCATTCATAGTCATTAATTTTAGACAGTTGGATGATGGTTTTTGCATTTTGTGTATATTAGCTGCTTACTAGCTAGGACCCAGTTTTTCTTTCTCAATAAGGAAGTTTTTTTGCATGTGGCTGAATTTCCTTAAACAAGCAATTAAGAAAACTTATACTGCAGGATGGGCTAGACTAAGTGAATTGAAGAAGATGCAAACAAGTCTTTACAGCTGTTCCTGGTAATCTGTTAATATAGGGTAGAAAAGATGAATTTTATTACATAGTAGAAATTTTGGGATTGGATGAAATCTGTGGATGAACCAGCACCATACATAAGCAGCACAACTTTCAGCCCACTTCTAGAAGATAACACCTTTACCAGCTATTTTCTTCAAGGTGCCAGGTTGAATAAAGGGCTTTACATTGCAGGACAAATAAATCTGTATTCATTTTCCAGAAAAACTGATTAAGTAAAAACTATTTTGCATAATTATTCCTCTTCTTATAAGTAAAATTTTAAAGAAAACAGAAAGCAAACTTTTATACCTATGAGCTGTCCTGATGTTTAGTTACATACCTTGTAGGAAGGAGATCTGGTTTTAACTCATTATATCAAGCCATCCCTGTAGCCCCCCTCGCTACTGAAACCTTGCCACGCAAACTCAATACACAGGACTCATATGAGAGCATTGTAGTCACTAGCATATCAGGCATTTTGATTAAAACTCTCACCCTTGTACAAAGACACATCATATGTACAGGGACTCTAACATGACTTTTAATTTCCTTAATGAAGTCCTTCACTGCTTAGATACAGACTGGTCCTCATAGGAGAGAAAACTATCAATGCGAGAGACAATCAGATGGGCAAAACATCTAGTTTGAGCTATTTACTTTCAGGCTGAGGCACAGCAGGGTGTTCAGGTAGTTTAGCAAGATCAGGAGTTGAGGCTTTTGCTCACGCATCTCTAGAAATGTGCTTTCCTTCTGCAGCAGTTGATCATCTGTTTAGAGGATCCCAGTGTTACCTTTGCACTGGAGGTGGGTAGTTAGATCCGTTAGTTTGTGGGTGACTCCAGAATCCCTTCATTGCAAAAGCAGCTAATTGAACTGGCTGTATTATTTGTCTACTATGTCCTACTGTGGTGAAATAAGCAAATGCAGTTTGTGATTTTATTTTTTTCAGGCAAGAAAATCAAGATAGGAAAAATCCAGAGAAAAAGGGCAAAAATGTTTACGATGAATGACTAAATAAAGCTAAGCGATGTCTAGCTAAATACAAATTCAAAAGTGGATGCAAACATTCCTAAGTATTTTAAAAGTGCAAGTATAAACAGTAGGTAGAGGTGCGTGAATGTTTTGCAAGCTCTGTATACCTAGCAATACTGTGTGAAAAAAAGATGTAGAAGAAATACAGGGATTAAAATTAAAAACAAAGTCATTATCATATGAAATAAACCTTTCATAAGAAAAATTGTAAGATAGCTCCAAGTTTAGATAAAACACTGCACAGTATATACTAGGGAGCAATCACTAAAGGAAGGAAGGATGGGGAAGAGTCATCTTCTCCCAATCCTGGTACTTATGAGTGAGTAGTCACCATTATAACCATTACTACATGTGCCATGTTTGGTGTTAAACTGATAATTTGTTAAACTTCTCTTTTCTTTCTGTTCTTATTACTAGGCCTCTTCCTTATCTTAGGCTTAATACTTTACCCTGCAGCTTGGGGATGCCAGAAAGCACTAAGTTATTGTGGACCTTATGCTTCTCCTTAAAAACTAGGAGACTGCTCCTTGGTCTGAGCTTTCTACACAGCTATTGGAGGCATTATTCTGACATTCATCTGTGCAGTCTTCTCGGCACAAACTGAAATAGCCACATCCAGTGACAAAATGAAAGAAGAAACAGAAGGAAAAAACTTTATCTTCCTCCTTTAACTCCAGGGGGAAAAACACCAGCATGTGTAACTTAATTTGCTTTCCATTGAATGGATAAGTAGATCTGCTTGTTTCCACCATTTGTGTGATTGAGCCCCATGCATTCCAGCCCTGAACTACTGAAATGGTCTTTCTTCCTTGCTGGGCAATGAGGATCAAAAGATCCCAAGAAAGCAGAATGTAAATACTTGGGAATTTTTTAGTTTAATTCTATTATCAGGACAGAGTAGAATTTATTAATCTGATTGGGGAAGTCTGGAATCTTGTGTATATAGCAGGAACGTTGTTGTTATAACTGCCAGGGAAGGTGATGGAGCAAATCATCCT
>NW_010177767.1:0-5710 GCF_000695765.1 Mesitornis unicolor
TGGTGGACAGCAGGATGACCAGAAGCCAGCAGTGTGCCCTTGTTGCCAAGAAGACCAATGGCATCCTGGGATGTATCAGAAGGGGTGTGGTGAGTAGGTCGAGAGAGGTTCTCCTTCCCCTCTACTCTGGTCTCGTGAGACCGCATCTGAAATATTGTGTTCAGTTCTGGCGCCCTCAGTTCAAGAAGGACAGGAAATTGCTTGAAAGAGTCCAGTGCAGAGCTGCAAAGATGATGGAGGGAGTGGAGCACCTCCCTTATGAGGAGCGACCGAGGGAGCTGGGTCTCTTTAGGTTGGAGAATAGGAGACTGAGGGGTGACCTCATTAATGTTTATAAATTTGTGAAGGGTGAGTGTCAGAAGGAAGGCTCTTCTCAATGAGAGCAAATGAAAGGACAAGGGACAACGGGTGCAAGCTGGAGCATAGGAGGTTCAATCTGAACACGAGGACAAACTTTTTTACTGTAAGGGTGACAGAGCACTGGACCAGGCTACACAGAGAGGTTGTGGAGTCTCCTTCTCTGGAGACATTCAAAACCCGCTTGGACGCGTTCCTCTGCAACCTAGTCTAGGTGATTCTGCTCTGGTAGGGGGGTTGGACTGAATGATCTTTCGAGGTCCCTTCCAACTCCTGGCATTCTGTGATTCTGTGATAAACAGAGGTTTGCACATAATCCCATTTCTTTATCATTTTGTCACAATTTCATAAGCATTTCTTGGAAGAAAACTAATCTGTTAGCATCTGGCATAGAAAAAGATGGAGTTTCTGCTGTTATTTTCAATTGCTTTTTGTTGTGTTAAACACAGGAAAAAAATTCCGTCTCAGTTGTAGAATTGCCTGCTGTTTTAAATATGAAAAAGTTATGGCAGCAGTTTGAAACCTGTTTAAAAATGAAAATCTGATACCATCTATAAAGTAATTTTGACTGTCTCTTAGGCAAGATCTGCAGATGTTGGCATACTGGTTTAGAAAAGGCAGGAGTCCTGGCCTTTCAATAGTAACAGATCTATGGAAGAGCTAAAGGTTTCTTCGTCTAGAATTTCAACTTCTTATTTACCTCTTCCTCCATTATATTTCTCTGGAGACTATTATGAACAAAGAACAAATTTAAGATGCTCTAAAAATATTCTGCTGCAATTAGAAAGCAGTATATATTGCTGCTATAAAAATGCCAAAGTTTTTTTTTACACTGCATTATTGTAACTCCTGCCCTCTATAGGTTTCTACAAGAAGGAAAAAGGAAAAATGTCTGTAGTTTTTAATTAAAAATACTTCTAATGGTTAAGTTAAAAAGTATTAAATATTATGCCCTAGGTGCATCGGAATTGTTTTCTTTTTTGTGTTACCACAAATAGAGCTTCTAGACACTCAAGAACTTAGTGCCATGCAGATGGTGGTAGACTCCTCATGAACGGATTTCCAGCTGTGTTCTGAGTGACCCTATACCATGTTGAACAGAACAGAAACCTTCACTGGGGCCAATAAGAGTCTTCTCAATGTACAGCAAGAGTAAAGAAATAGGGAAAAGTAGAGTAATATGGAAGTCTTCCATTGCTGTTATAGATTAGGATTACAGACTTGTTTGAAATTTTGTCATGAATTAGACAAATGGAAATAAAGAAGAAAACTCAGAGAAAAGAGATAAACTAGCCCAGAAACTTTCATGAAGTTTAAGGTGCTTGAAAATGAAGAGGTTTACATTAGACAGGAAACAAATAAAAAAAAATATGATAAACGGACTATGGACTTGTCAATACAGTGAAGAAACCAAATCTTACACTCCAGATCACTGTCTGCCATACAAGAATTCAGAAATACCCTGTGAAACTGAAGTAAAATAAAAATAGAACTGATCTTTCTGTATGTGTGCCTGAAGGATATCTGAGAGCAGTAGGAACGTAAAGATCACCATATAGGTCTCAGAGCTACTTTGCATGTTCACGAACTGCAAGATCTGCAATTAACTGTTAGACCTTGTTTCAGTAGTTGAAGCTACCGTGAACAAAATGCTTAGGGAACAAGTTATTTGAGATGAGTTTCTATTGCCTGTTCAGAAAAGAATTCAATGTTGTCTTCTGTTCTGCTCTCAAGAAAGAACTGGTAATGCCACACAGAGGCTATAGTCAGTAAAAATCTGTAGTAAGAAACAGAAATACAGAGGAACAAACTATATCTCTGATGAAACACATTACATGATATTTCAGTTTCATTTTTTTTCTTAATTTCTGGTTAAAATATTTTAATTTTGACTTATAAAAATGTGACAGTCTCTGTGGAAAAGTGAGATTCTTGATCAAGTTGCAGAAAAATAAAGAAAAAAGAAAAGAAACAAAGAATCAAAAAAGCAAAGGACACAAACTGTTTAGACAACCCATTCTGTCATGTCATCCTGAGCTCAAGAATCATTCTTCTTTGATAAGTTCATAGCACCGGTCTGTTGGAGGCTTTATGAATGAAAAAGGATATGATTATATAGAATTGTATAATTTAAAATCACCACCTTAAGAATTGTGTAATTTAGAGAGACTACCTTAAGATGACATAGGGATAAAGAATGAGGAAGTACGGTGATGGAGCAAGAGAACGACCTGGAAGTAAACCTTCCTGAACCGGATGTGGGTGGTGACACGTGTGTAAGATAGTAACGAATCATGTATTAGCTTAGACAACATGGAAACATATATGTAACCAATTCAAATGCTTATGTAGTATGACTAAGGGATTTTGGACTATAAAAGCACAGTTTCTGATAAAATAAAAGTGTTCAATTTATAACTCTTAAAGAGTCTTCTCGGAGTCCTGTGGTCGTCTTGCACAGGTCTCTTCTTTCCAGATACAGATGCCTATATTTGATCTTTGGCTTTCTATATATTCTGAAAGTATACACATTCTGTATATCTTGGGTTCCTTTCAGAACTCAAAGAGGGAAGTGAGCACATTAGGATATGAGTAATCTTATCCTAAAGTTAATGTCTAAAACTGACAGATGCACTGAATTGCTCCCTGAAGGTGCCCACTACTGGCTCAGACGTAGACATCAGCATTGTGGTGAGGTGGAATCTGTCCATGGCTTCCAAGAACAATTCATTTGAAATAAATGTAAGAAGCCAAGCAGGCAAGGAAGTTCACAGAAGGAATTTAATGAAAAATATTCCTCTTGCCTGAGCTTTCTTCTAAAGGAAACCGATAGCAACAGAGAGAAAGTAATTCTCCTCTAGCTGAGACACCAAAAATAAGACAGATAGACCCGCAGAGAGATGAGTGACAATAATGTGCAGACAGCTGAAAGTCTAAGCTGCAGAAAATATGGAATTTGGGATGCAGGTCTGGGTAGGCATCATTATGATCGTAATCTATTCTTCTATCCTTCTTTGAGTTGCTCATTTCCTCTGCTGGAGACCGAGAAGTGGGACCTCAGCACCAGAATTTTACAGCATTTTACAAGGGAATAGATAATCTGCTTCACAGCCTAATTCTATCTCTTTTAGACTGTGCAATAACAGTTGTGTTAAACTCTCTGCTTTTGTCAAGGTTATCTGAGCTTTCCTTAACTTTACTGGATGTTGGAGAAAAGATGCTGAACAACATTCAAGGAGTCTCTGAAACAACACAGTGACCCTTATGTGGCAGTGGATATCATAGAATCATAAAATCATAGAATGTGTTGAGTTGGAAGGGACCTTTAAACACCATCTGGTCCAACCCCCTGCAGTGAGCAGGGACAACATTGCCAGATGAGATTGCTCAGAGCCTCATCAAGCCTGACCTTGAATATCTCCAGGAATGAGGCCTCCACCACCTCTCTAGGCAACCTGTTCCAGTGATCTATCATCTTTATGTTAAAGAACCTTTTCCTAATATCCAGCCTAAATCTACTCTTTTCTAGTTTAAAACCATTACCTCTCATCCTGTTGTTACATGCCCTTGTAAACAGCTCTTCCCCAGATTTCTTATAGGCACCTTTCAGATATTGGAAGGTTGCTATAAGGTCCCCCTGGAGCCTTCTCTTCTCCAGGCTGTACAACACCAACTCTCAGCCTATCTGTGTAAGATATCAAATCTGGCATTTCTGTATCACTGTTAAAATTTTTTTAGACTGGCCGGACTTTTTCCCATTCTTTTTCCTAGGTTGCAGTAAATGAGTGTTAGATTCACTCCATTTTCTTTTTAAGAATAGTGTGTAGAAAGATGGAAGAACCAGGAGCTCTTTGATGAAATTGATTAATTAGTTATTGATTGTACTATGCAGTAATATTTGTTCTTTGATAGGAATCACAGTCCTTTCTAGGGACTCAGGATTACAAAAATCTCAATTTTGAGTGAAAAGGTCAAAAGCTAATAATGGATATTGATTTTCATGCATAACCACAGTGATAATCACTTTACTGAGAAACACTTTTAACTCTTGGCACTGTTAGTTTAGTCGGCAATGAAAGAAAAACAATAATAAAAGGTCCTGTGATCCCAGTGGCATCTATCATTTTTGGCCTCTAATAAAAGTGATTTTTCCCTTTGGGAAAAGGCAACTTGACAGATTATGCTGGGAGCAGCTTGTGTCATCAAACCAGCTTGCCAAGCTAGTGGCACACAGTGGAGATGGCAAATTTCGACACTACTGATAAGTGTAGGAAACTATTTGTTCTCAACCAGTGGGAGTTGCTGGTTCAGGTCCAGTAAGCCAGGGACCAAAAAGAAGGGAGTCAGAAAGAAATATAATGAATTGGCTCACAAAATAAAAAACAATCAGCACCAACTTTTAATGACAATTTGACCTACTAATAAGCAGATTAAAGGCATCTTCCTTTTTAACTTGATCATAAAGAGACCTCTGATGCAAACTCTAAAATTGCTAGTGAAGTCTTAACAGCACCAGTTCTTCCGAGTTGTTTTAATGTTACACTGACATCTGTGAGGCTTGATGTCCAAGAAACCAAATAACTTACATTTCAAGGTCAGACAATTGTAATGCAATTGCTATTTTTGTGGATAAAGATGGAAGTTTAAATGTAAGAACCAGTAAAACAGTAAAAAACTAGTAAAAGAGGTGAGTGTTGTAATAGAAATCCTTTGCATACATAGTTGTTGGAATTAAGAATTTACTTAGTATTTGAATAAAATCATGTGAAATTTCACAGATAAGCAAGACCTGGCTTATGTGTCTTACATTTTTATGGACCAACATTTGGTTGGAAATGTGAGTCCAGACACTGACAAAACACAGTATTTGAGACAATGTTTGTGAGTGCACAAAGAAATCAGCAGAACATTTCTGTGGATAATGGACTTTTTGCCTATGGAAAACAGCCATCAGGAAAAAAAAAAGTTTGAAAAAATGATAGGTCTAAGAAATAAAAAGTGGCCTGATTTTCTTGCCTTTCAGCAAGAATTACCTTCAGAGGTGCATATTTCATTTCTGAAACTGCAAATCAAAGCCACAAGCCTAGAACTGCTTTTGAAAGTTTATTCTAGCCTAAAATTTACCTTTTATTTATTTTTCACTTTGAAGAAAAAATTCAACAATAAGTCTTTAAACATGTGAAGATAGCCTAGGTTTTGAAAAACTAGCAAGGAGCGGGATTTATTGAGCCATCTCACTCTGGTAATTGCTATTCATGCCACTCATCCTGTCAAAAAAGATAGCAGCAAAGGATCATCAGTTCAAAGAAGATCATGACTTTATCTATCTTTATCTTTATCTTTATCTTTATCT
>NW_010177768.1:0-3682 GCF_000695765.1 Mesitornis unicolor
CCCTAAAAACACGAGGAGAACCCAAAAAACCACAATGGGACCTCAAAAACCCATGAGAAGACCCCAAAAATGATGAAGAGAACCCAAAACCCATCAAAAGATCCCAAAACTATGAGGTAAACTCCCTCTAAAACCATGAAGAGACCCCAAAACACCTCAAAGAGACCCCAAAAACCATGAGAAGACCCCAAAAATGATGAGGAGAACCCAAAACCCATCAGAAGATCCCAAAACTATGAGGAAAACTCCCCCTAAAACCATGAAGAGACCCCAAAACACCTCAAAGAGACCCCAAAAACCACGAGGAGACCCCAAAAATGATGAGGAGAACCCAAAATCTATCAGAAGATCCCAAAACTATGAGGAAAACTCCCCCTAAAACCACGAGGAGAACCCAAAAAACCACCAGGAGACCCCAAAAACCCATGAGGAGACCCCAAAAAACACCAGGAGACCCCAAAATCCATCAAAAGATCCCAAATCCATGAGGAAACCCCCCCCTAAAAACACGAGGAGAACCCAAAAAACCCCAAGGAGACCCCAAAAATGATGAGGAGAACACAAAATCCATCAAAAAATCCCAAAACTATGAGGAAAACTCCTCCTAAAAAGACGAGGAGAACCCGAAAAACCACAAAGGGACCTCAAAAACCCATGAGAAGACCCCAAAAATGATGAGAAGAACCCAAAACCCATCAAAAGATCCCAAAACTATGAGGTAAACTCCCTCTAAAACCATGAAGAGACCCCAAAACACCTCAAAGAGACCCCAAAAACCACAAGGAGACCCCAAAAATGATGAGGAAAACCCAAAATCCATCAAAAGATCCCAAAACTATGAGAAAAACTCCCCCTAAAACCATGAGGAGACCCCAAAAAAACCACAATGGGACCTCAAAAAACCCATGAGAAGACCCCGAAAATGATGAGGAGACCCCAAAACGCATCAAAAGATCCCAAATCCATGAGGAAAATCCCCCCTAAAAACACAAGGAGAACCCAAAAAACCACCAGGAGACCCCAAAAACCCATGAGGAGACCCCAAAAAACACCAGGAGACCCCAAAATCCATCAAAAGATCCCAAATCCATGAGGAAACCCCCCCCTAAAAACACGAGGAGAACCCAAAAAACCACAATGGGACCTCAAAAACCCATGAGAAGACCCCAAAAATGATGAAGAGAACCCAAAACCCATCAAAAGATCCCAAAACTATGAGGTAAACTCCCTCTAAAACCATGAAGAGACCCCAAAACACCTCAAAGAGACCCCAAAAACCATGAGAAGACCCCAAAAATGATGAGGAGAACCCAAAACCCATCAGAAGATCCCAAAACTATGAGGAAAACTCCCCCTAAAAACACGAGGAGAACCCAAAAAACCACAATGGGACCTCAAAAACCCATGAGAAGACCCCAAAAATGATGAAGAGAACCCAAAACCCATCAAAAGATCCCAAAACTATGAGGTAAACTCCCTCTAAAACCATGAAGAGACCCCAAAACACCTCAAAGAGACCCCAAAAACCATGAGAAGACCCCAAAAATGATGAGGAGAACCCAAAACCCATCAGAAGATCCCAAAACTATGAGGAAAACTCCCCCTAAAAACACGAGGAGAACCCAAAAAACCACAATGGGACCTCAAAAACCCATGAGAAGACCCCAAAAATGATGAAGAGAACCCAAAACCCATCAAAAGATCCCAAAACTATGAGGTAAACTCCCTCTAAAACCATGAAGAGACCCCAAAACACCTCAAAGAGACCCCAAAAACCATGAGAAGACCCCAAAAATGATGAGGAGAACCCAAAACCCATCAGAAGATCCCAAAACTATGAGGAAAACTCCCCCTAAAACCATGAAGAGACCCCAAAACACCTCAAAGAGACCCCAAAAACCACGAGGAGACCCCAAAAATGATGAGGAGAACCCAAAATCTATCAGAAGATCCCAAAACTATGAGGAAAACTCCCCCTAAAACCACGAGGAGAACCCAAAAAACCACCAGGAGACCCCAAAAACCCATGAGGAGACCCCAAAAAACACCAGGAGACCCCAAAATCCATCAAAAGATCCCAAATCCATGAGGAAACCCCCCCCTAAAAACACGAGGAGAACCCAAAAAACCCCAAGGAGACCCCAAAAATGATGAGGAGAACACAAAATCCATCAAAAAATCCCAAAACTATGAGGAAAACTCCTCCTAAAAAGACGAGGAGAACCCGAAAAACCACAAAGGGACCTCAAAAACCCATGAGAAGACCCCAAAAATGATGAGAAGAACCCAAAACCCATCAAAAGATCCCAAAACCATGAGGAAAACTCCCCCTAAAAACACGAAAAGAACCCCAAAAATCACCAGGAGACCCCAAAAATGATGAGGGGATCCCAAAAATGAAGAGAGGAACCCAAAACCCCACGAGGTGACCCCAAAACCAAGTTCTCCACCTCCTCAATGGAACCTGGACACCCCAAAAAACCCCTTGGGGATCCTCAAAGACCTCGTGGAGACCCCAAAACACCTCAGAGTGACCCCAAAAATGATGCGGGGGACCCCAAAACCGGGGCGGGTTCCTCACCTCCTTCTCCTTCTCCTCGGCCTCGCGGGTCTTGTAGCGTTTCTGGACCTGCTTGCTGATGCGAAACCACTTGGGGATCCTCAAAGACCTCGTGGAGACCCCAAAACACCTCAAAGGGACCCCAAAAATGATCAGGGGACCCCAAAAATGAGGAGAGGACCCCAAAAATGATGAGAGGACCCCAAAACCATTGAGGTGACCCCACAACCAAGTTCTCCACCTCCTTGGCTCACATCTCCTTGACGAAGGTGGCCTCGGGGTTGGGGAAGATGTTGCCCTCGTTGCGGCCCAGGGCGCTGCCCGGGCAGTAGAAGTTGATGCGGAGGTAGGTGTAGTCGCCCTCCACCGACATGCTGATGTTCTGCGGGGGGGGAGGGGAGAAAGGAGGGTAAAGGTCAGGGCGGAAGTGGGCGGCGGGGGCCAATAGGGCGGCGCGGGGGAAGGTTGGACCTCGAGAGGTGGAGGCGAACCTGGACACCCCAAAAAACCACTTGGGGCTCCTAAAACACCTCGTGGAGACCCCAAAACACCTCAAAGGGACCCCAAAAATGATGCGGGGGACCCCAAAACCGGGGCGGGTTCCTCACCTCCTTCTCCTTCTCCTCGGCCTCGCGGGTCTTGTAGCGTTTCTGGACCTCCTTGATGATGCGGAAGGCGTTTTGGAGGTTGAGGGCGGGCACCGTCTGCTCCCCCGGCGTCTTCATGTTGGAGGCCCGGTAGGTGCTTGAAAAAGAAGGCGGAAGTGACGTCACGATGGCGTCACGGCCCCGCCCGAGCGTCTCAAACCGCCCCCGTCCCCCTTTCCCATTGGCTCACATCTCCTTGACGAAGGTGGCCTCGGGGTTGGGGAAGATGTTGCCCTCGATGCGGCCCCGGCCCAAAAAACCACTTGAGGATTTTCAAAGACCTCGTGGAGACCCCAAAACACCTCAAAGGGACCCCAAAAATGAGGAGGGGACCCAAAAATTGACGAGAGGACCCCAAAATCCCACAAGGTGACCCCAAAACCAAGTTCTCCACCTCCTAAAGGGAACCTGGACACCCCAAAAAACCACTTGGGGATTTTCAAAGACCTCGTGGAGACCCCAAAACACCTCAAAG
>NW_010177769.1:0-3271 GCF_000695765.1 Mesitornis unicolor
TGGATTTATTCTCCCCGTTTTCGCAACACAGCCTATAGGAATTACTTTTCTTGATATATTTGCCTATTTTAAAAATAGTGAAATAAAAATCATCTAGGAAAAATCCTAAGAATAAGACCTCTCTACCTGTGACTGCTAGAGGAGAACTAGGCAATCTTTAAAGTTTTTAAAGTAAAAATAAATAGAAAAGCAGCGAGGCACGGGAAACATATTTAAAGGGAAAAAAAATATTTTGAAATTTCTTTAGTCTTGCTTTACACAGGTCTTTTCCTTTAATCTATTTCAGGAAATTAATTTTCCTTTAAGAATTTTTCATTCTTGTTAATTAATATCTTCAATGAAGGCACAAGTTTTTACACACATCACGGATTTTCTGAAAATTCAATTTTCTAATGATATTTTAAATTCTTCAATCTTTTTTCTGCATTTTTGATAGTTTCACGTGAAGCTAATAGTGTATTATCCAATTTTTTTCTTCTGTAGTTGACATCTTTGAACTGTTTTACTGTGTTTTACTCTTACCTTAAACTAATGCAGCTGAGATCCCATCCTGAGACCTGATTCTGAAAATCTTTCTTTAAATTATAAGGCCTTGTCTAGACAAGGATTATTTTTATAAATGTGTTTGTTGGCTAATTCTGATGAGTCATTTCATATCAGTTTAGATAAAGGGGCTGTGTCTTTGTTAATATTTTCCTGTATTTTTCATAAGAGTTGTGGATTTTGTCCTTCTATTTGTGTGCAAGTATTTGTATGAAAAGCAATATATGCCATTTCTGTTCATTCATGTGTATCACCTATTTTGCACACATAAGTAAGCTGGATGCAAAAGGACGGGTTATTAAAACCTTTTTGTGTGTGTGTGTGTGTTTGTGCATATGTGTAGAACATAATTAATTGATCTTTGAAAACAAGACCAATAGAACAGTTATTTTGAGTGAAACCTGACACTTCAATCCTGTTTTAATAGAAAAGAAACCATTATTAGAAGAGTAAAAGTTTTTAGAATGTTTAGAAATAGTATATAAGTACTGAAAATGTGTATTTCAAGGATACTAAAATATTTTTGATGTTGTGATAGCAATATGCCATATGTTCAAAATTCTTTCTGGGGACTTGGATTCTTAAAGCATTCTCTAACTTCAGTTCAACTTGAGAAAGGAAGACAGAAGGATGAGAGAAATGATGAATTTCTGGACAGAAGTGTGTGTGTCTTAACACATACACACAAAATAAGATACCACTGTGAAAGTGTTTTATGCTATGCTTTTAAAAACATTGGAAAATTTGTGTTTATCCTTACACTAGAAGGCATGACTACTAAAATAGGTGACACTAGCAATTGAGACATGTCTGTGAGTAGAGAACCTGGATGGGAGGGGAAGAACTGAGGAGGGCTTACTGAAAAGTAAAGTGACTCCTCTTTGTGTCTCCTATATATTGCAGAAGAAGGGGAACTTCTTTTCTGGTAAGGGCTGATGGATACAAATGGAGCTGAGCTGTAACACCTCAATTTCTACCACATTTTCATACAGGTTACAACTATTATTATTAAGGCTGCTAGGCCACTCTTATTCTTAGTGGATAGTGTTTGTAATTTAACAATTCTGACTTGACAGAACAGAGCAATGTGGTGTCCTGGTTACATTGCCCCAAAATGCACAGTCCAAGGCAGTGAGCCATCCAGTGCATGCTAGTCCTGCCAGCTTTGTGCCGCTAAAGGAAATATCAAACTGGCAGTACAAAAGGTCTGGCATGAAGCAGGAAATTTCTCTCTAGGGGACTTCAGAGTCCATTCATTATTACCTGTAACTTTAACAAAATAACTTTTCTATAGATCTTGCAAAAATAACTGAATTCACTATTTTGTTTATCCTGCCTAAGGAGTACACCTGTTGATGACATGCAAAGGTGGAAAGTAGACTAATACCACCAAAAAAAAAAAAGTTAATTTGAAATTTAAAAGTAGAAAAGCTTTCACTGCACTTTCTTTTCTTTATTTATTTTGTAGTGAAAGAGAAGTTGCCAGGGAACGCACTTTGCCAGGACGCTACATGAATCCACTCTGACTCCTTCTGGGAGCAAACACAAAACCTTCTTCTAAAAGGCCTTGTTACTGCAAGCACTGTCACTCACTTCAACTTGCAATTTTCAAGCCATCTTACTCCCCTTTTTCCACCAAACTAATTAACTAAATTTTAAAAAATCTCAAGCAAAAGCCTGCTTGAACTAGAGCTCTTATGTTCAAATTGGGAAAAGCCAGACTGTGAAATCCAGTATGTGTTTCAGTGGTTCCTTTTACGTGAAAAGTGGTTCACTGCTCCTGGGATAGAGATACTGGGATTTTTTAAATTGATGTTTGTGTTCTTTTTTGTGCCACTTTTTTCTACTGATAAAATTTATATATGCAGAAACTATTAGAATATGAATTTGTGAATTACCCACTGCAGTTATATGCAAAAATCAGATCTGCAAAAGTCTGATATAGGAATCAGATATCTGTGCTTTCTTTTGAAATAATAATAATTAATTTGTGTAAGTGCTGGGTGATAACATAATGAAGACATTGACATCGAGAATAATACTCCAGTGGCCAAATTACTTTCAGAATTTTGTCATGTATAAACTACTTGCATTCTGGCCCTTGGAGGTAGGATGTTCTTATAAAGGAAAAACACATATTTTTGCATGTATCTACCAATATTAACTATACCACAGTGTCAGAACTGCTTTTCAGTGCTCTATAAACAGGCAGAATTGACAAAGGAAGTTAAGTTAGGTCACCCAGGAAATGGGGCGATTCAGTATTGCTTTTTATCAGTTTATTTTGACAGAGAACCTTGAAAAAGTATTTGAACTCCACTCTGGTGAGCATCTGTCAAAAAAGAAAGGAGTTATTTTAAAACAAATCCCTCGAGTGGAGGTGAATCCTTCCTGACTTTTGGTACAGCTGTTATCATATAAATCTGCACAAACTGGTATTATGATAGTAATAATGCAAAATACTCAAGATATATCACATTTGTTTTCTTGGAATTTGATAAAGAATGATGGTTTCAGATGAATGATTCTACCATAAGGAACATTTATATGTGTGGCGATATTAACCCAGGAAGCAGTGACGAGTACAAGCAAACTGACATTGGCTTCCATGTCACAGAATGTACTCATCATTTTTTTCTTGCACCCAGGGCCAAAGACAGTGAATAGAACTCCATGCA
This sequence comes from Mesitornis unicolor, assembly GCF_000695765.1. Classification (NCBI taxonomy): domain Eukaryota; kingdom Metazoa; phylum Chordata; class Aves; order Mesitornithiformes; family Mesitornithidae; genus Mesitornis; species Mesitornis unicolor. Next base: position 3,222 of record NW_010177769.1, read on the forward strand.
GCAGCCAATGATGTTCTCCAGTGGGTATTGAGTCAAAGGAGTTCAGCAAG
>NW_010177769.1:3302-11127 GCF_000695765.1 Mesitornis unicolor
CTGTTGCACAGGTCATAGTGCACATAGACTTGTGTGCTCCAAGATTCAAGAGGATTGCTTCACTGAGACTAATTTAGTAATAATATTCTCTTATTTGAAGGAGTATATTGTCTCTTCTAGAAGAGCTTGGAGCTGCAACCTAACCTGAATTATTTTAATCAAGAAATCTCCCTACCCTGCCTATGGCTGAACTCTTTAATAAGGAAGAGAAAGCTGAGAATTAAATATAAGACTGCATACTGGATGAGATGAATCTGATGGGACCCAGAGGAATTTCATTAACAAACCCTTAAAGCATGTACTTGCTACAATGATAGCTGCTTATTGAATAAAAATCAATGAAGTTTTGAGTATTGCCAATATGGAGCTTTTTGCCACCACAGCTAATTCTTGAAGCAGCAGAGGTTATCAGAAATTCTGGAGCAGACTAGGAACTGCTATTGTTCTGCAAATATACCCTGAAATTGGAAGCTGTGACTGGCCACCTGTATGACAAGAGTTAGATACACACCATTTCCTCTACTCTCTTTCCTCATTCTCCTCCTATCCTCTCACAGCCAGGTATCTATTGTAAAGAAACCCTGGGGTGCAAGCACAGATCATCCAGACGAAGGTAGTAAGATAGTAACACTCACTCCACATCTCGTCAAGTTTAGGAGCAGTGGATACACTGTATGGAAGATACTATGACTTTAATGAAGCCTGTGTTTGGAGGGAACACTAATAAAAGTTATCTGTTGGTCAAGTTTGGCTTTTCCTGCTTGAATACTTCATGTACCTAAAAATGGTATAAAAAAAAAAAGGGCAAGTATTGTAGCAACAACCAAAAACAGATGTTTGCTTTCTCGCTTTGTTTGTTTAAATATGCTGTATCTTCTCACTGATGCCACAATAATTTCATTTATTTCTTTAAATACTCATTGCTTTCTCATATAGATTTATTTTTCATTGAATATTCAAACTTTCTTGGTATCTACATAGTCTGAAATGCCTGCCTTTGTGCAAGTATGTAGCTGAAAATTGGAGCGTTGCTGCATTTTTATATCTAATTGAAAATAAACACATAAAGCTGCCAGTTGTGCTATGTCTTTTGCCTTATGAAAGGTCATTCGTAATCTTTTTTTATAGTTAATGGAATGCACCATTGTGATTATACTGAAATCTGAATGCCTTCAGAAAGTTTGAAAACTAAACAATTGTATGCAAGATAACAGAGAAAAATAATTTCCTTTGGAGAATGACCTTTCAAAAGTGACTAGTTCACATCTTTTCAGTGATACCAACATGTCAGCCTCACATTGTGTACAAACCTCCCTGTCTTTGCCATATGCAAATGTCCTCACAGAAATGGTAAAGTAATGCTACACATTGTAATATTTATTTTTTTCACAAATGTTCATCAGATAATGGCTTTTAAGGGTCTTTGAATACAGAACACTGTATGTGCTGTCAGCTTAGCTGGTTGATTTTGTTTACAAAATGTCAGCATTTCCTTTTTTCTGAAAAGAACAGATGATACTGTCTTCTAAAGAAAGGAACCTCAGGCCAACCCTCAACTTACGCCATCAACAGTGACCTCTCTTGTCTTATTCACAGTAGCATCAATAACAAAAAGTAATTGTTACACACATGGAAAAAGAAAATTGTACAAGAATGTCAAGAGAAATGATATAATCTTATACTAGATGTATTATAATTTTCTAAGAAAAGATTGTGCTATATCAGTACAGTTTCTTCAGAAATCCTCAAATTCAATTATGGGCAAATTATAAGTTGGAATAAAACTGGGGATATGCAACCTTAATGCCTTTCCTTTAGATGAATGATTTATGGTCACTTGCAGTTAGCAAGCATAAAATTTGAAAGAAAAACACTAAAGAAAATATTCATAAATCCTCTTAAAGACTAATCAGTGCAGACCCTTCCCATTTTATAAATAGTTTTTACAACAGACTAAGTAAATCTTATTTTCAGAACACAGCCTGGTTCTCAGAAGTCTTCACATATGATGAAAAAATAATAGGAAAAGTTGCATAGATTCCTATTCAGAAAAGCATTTATGTGCCAATTGATAAAAACCGTTTAAAATACATGCTGATACTGGACCTTTTACATGGGATATATGTCATTGGAATGCATGACCAAATTGATGACAGTGGAATTACATGGCTAGGTCCAATAAACTCATGCCATATTCTGGCTATCTTTACATCTTTCTAGCTTTCATTTTCTAGAGACTCTAGAAGATCTAGAGATTTCACTCTAGAGACTTTTTTTAGTCCATCATAGAGTCATATGCAGAAATCACTGATTTTTGGACTTCTGTGCTTCTAAGATGTCATCCAGACAGAGATAATGTAGCCACAAAACAAGAAAGCATGCTGAGGCATTGAAACACTAGCATTGACAAGCTCTATGTATTAAAACACAAGCTCTATGCATTAAACACAAGGTCTACATATTAAAATTACTTCATGAATTAAAAAACACATAAATGCACACATTGTATCAAAATAATGCTGTCCTGTAAATAATACTTCATATATTACCTGTTGCAATATACCAGGCATTAGGTTAATGTAGTGTTGCATAGCATTGACCTAGACTGAATATGCCCTCTGGAACCACATCGTTTTCTGGTTCCACACACAAGATTTTAATGCAGAGAAACCAGTTGTTAGCCAGAAGTTCAATGAATTGCTAGATGCCAGGTGATATGTAGGATTGCTTTGGCTTTTAATTACGACATATAATCACCTAGAACTTTTTAAACTGATGCATTAAGGTAATCTAGAATGCAGTCTCCTTTCTTCTCAGCAACATGTCTTCAGTATTTGAAATCCTTTCTAAGGTTTTGAAATAGAAGGCAAAGTAGTCTACATCACACTTCTTATCCTTATTAAATTAGTCATGTTCTGATATGGGAATCCAGATCCATGTTTTCTTATTTGAGAAAATTATCTACTTATTTGGGTTCCTTTTGTATGCCAACTATTTTTAACAACTGTTCTTTCTGGCAGCAGTAGCTCTTCTTTTCTTCTTGTCAACATGGACATATGAGTTACATTTTAGGAACTCCTGCATTATTTTAATGTGTTTAATTATATTATATGTCCATCTATCCATTCATATTTTATTTCAATAACTTTCAAGTTCGTTATCCAAGCCCAAAAGAATAGTTGTCATAATATTTGACTTCCTGTGATTTTAGTCTCAACATCTACAGGGACAAAGGTACATCCTGATAATATATTATAATTGGTCCCTTTGCACAATTAATAAGTCAAGTCTTATCAATCAGCAACTTTCTCTTTGTGTAACAAGTGCTGCAAATACTATGCAGAGAAAAACCTTCACTGAGAGAGAAGCTAAGAAACAAGAATGGCTTATGATTTGAGATTGTTCCTCGTGAATTTTGAGGCAAGATCTCATTCACAGAACTGTACTTGACTACATGGAATTGATCACATGAGCCATCAGCTGCTGTAAAAAAGCAAACTATTACGGCTGTGAGAAGCGAAAGAGTAGTTTTGATAGCCTATGCTACCCATCTGTTTTGCAGAGTTAGTAGTCAGTGAAAGCAGCAGTCACGAATATCTTGGAAAACCACTGACTACCACAGATGCACAACAACTGCTTCCAAGATAAAACTGCAGCAATGACTTCAGCTTTTCTTGATAAAATATACTCTGAGGAAGGCCACTGCAATGGGATGTAGTATACAGCCATCTTGAGGTACTCGAGATGGTCCAGGTTTAAGTTAAATAGTGAGAGTGTGAAGGGGAGGTGACAGCTTTATTATTCCCCATGCCACCTGCAACGCAGCACCAGAAGACCTGTGGTGCTCCTCAGCTGAGCAAGGAGAGTGGGAGGGACTGTTTGGGCTGCCCTGCAGGTGGGGTAGCAGAGGCTTATTCAAGGGAAGTTTTCCTCCCTCCTTTTCCACCATTAAGGATGGATGGGGAGGAAGTATTTTATTCACACCAAATATAGACTTGGTTCTTACCTTGTAGCTAACTCCCAGAATACTGCATTCAAGAGCCGATGAAGACCATCTCATTTGTTCTCTGTTGCTGAACAGCTGGTTGTCAGATGCAGAAACTGACCTTTCTTAAGCACCCCCTGAGAAAAACCTCATAAAGGTAATAACTAAATAAGTGATGTTTGGAAAGACTGTAGATTAGACGAGCAGTCTTCCGTGATGATTGAAGAAATGGTAGCAATGCAACTATCACTTTTACCTCTGCACTTGGGGTTTCATCTGAAGATGATGTATTTCTGAAAGTTGTCACTGTGGAAAGTTTTCCAGTTCTCAAGAGGGTTGTGTTATGGGATTCAGCAGGCAGGCTCGAACTGGATTAAAGGAATTTAAGAGTTAAGTAGTTGAGGATAGTTTTGAGGAGGAGAGGGGAACACAAGCGAAATTAAAAGCATCATGCCAAAACCAACAAATCACAAACCAAATTTTTCTGGCTTTTTTGGTTTTGTCCTTTGTATTGCCAAAGACATTAAGCAGGACAGACACTTAAGAGTTCTTATCCTCCTGTTTTGTCCTGGAATACAGAATCTTTCTTTAGAGGATCCTAGTAATTATCACAGCAACTATTTGGTCATATGTCAGATCAGTAAATGAATGAAACATTATTTTCAGTAGATTGAACTTGGTGAAAGAAAGAAGCAGCTTTTCTAAATGATGGTGCATAAAATTAAGTTAAAAAAAAAGAAGGTAAGGAAGGCTTTGCTTAGAAGAACATACTGATTTATATATCTTTTAAATTAGTGATTTCCTGTTAGGTTACGGAAGAAAGATAAGCACAACAGTGTGAAATAAAATGCGATTTCTGAACAAATAGAACACTTCAATGTAGATTTGCAATACCTTTACTTGGAATGTTTTGGGACTTTTTTTTTTCATATCTGAGTTGTTTATGTAACACCCGAGTATGGAATCCACCTTGGACACAACCCTAACAAATTACGTAATGCTTCCTTCCTGATGGGATAGAATGAACTTTATGACACAGGGACAGAGGACAAGTTAGACAAACAACATGGAAACACATGACTGCATCTTAAGTGACATAGAAACAGGTGAAACTTGAATCTCTAGACTTCTAGTCTAAAAATATTATAAATGTACCATCTGAATATTTAATACTGAGCTCTCAAGATTTAGAACAACTTGTGTTCCGCATCCTGACCAATTTATGTTTCAAACTTAGATTATTGATATAGCAAAGCAACTGCATAACAGCAGTAAGTTCTTACCTTGTTTTTAATGCACAAACAAATCAAGGTTATTTTAATTCCATAATATACATTATATCATTAAGCACGACTGATCATTCAATTAGGGAAGATACAGATTTTTCCAGTGCATTAGAGAGTTAATTTGATCACAGAATTAGATAAGCTACATACTTACACAAGCTAATAAGGTGTTTGCTAAAATATTTATGGAGTTAAATTATTCCATAAATTGTACCGTAGTTCACTGAGATTGTTTCATTTTAATATTAATATGGACACACTATGCCAGAAATACTAAAAATGTTGAGCTTCAAACACATTTCTTGATCATTCTGATTTATATAAGTACTTTTTAAGTAAACTTTTTTAAGTTTAGGGCATGTTAAGTGAAAGACAAAAGGAAAAATTTCTGATGCATCTTAAGGTGATAGGTGAACAAAGTGAAGACCTGTATAGAAATAAGTCACAAAATATTACTTGCATATAATAAATATTTTAATTTAGGCTGCGGTAAAATGCTGCTTGCAGTAACTTTGCAGAGAAATAGTTCAGTGTAAAATAGCTTTAGAGCAGGAAAAGTAAAATGATATATTTTCTGGCACAGTTTTCTTTGAAATAAGTGTTTATCACTTTAAATCAAAATGAATTCATTTCTTACAAATCATATAGTGGATGTAAAACCATTCCTCTAACATGTGAACATCCCACACATGCTTTAGTTTGTCATTCTTCTCTTTCTTTTTGCAGGTGTTGTTAAAAAAATGCAAAAGCCTCCACTTGCCAAGATGCATGTGTACTTAGTTATTTACAGCTTTAAATGAGAAAATAAGCCTTCTTAGAATTCTGAAAGTGTTGAATTTGTTTTTCCCAGCTGGAGAGTGGGGTTTGCTTCATTTTTACAAATATTTCTATGTCAGAATGTTCTTCAGCTTTATACCAGGAAACTGTGCTGCATGTTATGGAGTTCAATGGAAGGAAAGAGGACTGACTCTGCCTTTGGCAACTGCTACATCCACCTGATGATTTAAATAGATGTGATGATTTTTGAATATGATTATTCCTGTGGAGTGAAAAGGTTGGATCTTGAGACTTCTTCATACCTTTTTTTGTGTAGCCCCAACAGTTGCATGTGAAAGGTTTTGAAAATTTGAAATATTTCTGCACTATACTTCTGGGATTGCTATTTGAATTCATATGAGTTCAAGACAATAATGCATAGAGAAAATGAGCATTTGCTCTGTAATTGGGGTATCTGGGCTGTTGGTTTTCTTTTTAGAATGTCATGTGTTTGTGTGTCCCAGTAAAAATGAGATTCAGAAAACCAGGATGTATTAAAGAAACTGACTATCTTTCAAAGTGTCCACCTTTATTCCTATTGCTTTCCTTTCAGTATGCAAGTATCTTAATAGGGAGTTATGATGAAAGCCAAAAAATGCACAGTTACAATTACTTTATCCATCATCAGATACTGGCCTTCTTTATCACACTCTATGCCCATGCATATTTGCATTACTTTGTTTTGCATTTTTGAAAAGATTACTTTGCATCAGTCCTCTGGTCTCTGAGATAGGCTTTGCTCTTGAGATATGTATGATCTGACATGATCTAAAGACGTATACTCTTGCCTGTGCTGATATGAGATAAATTAATATAGGAAGCTGTGATTTAATCTCTTCAGTTTAAGCCATTTTTGGTATAATCTTCTATCTTTGCTTGTTGTAGCTTTTCTATACTATAAGAACCTTTTAAAATTCTGAAGCTAAACTCCCATGAAATACATCATGTATCCTTTAAGAGCTTTAAAATAATGACATGTGAACTTAGTGGGCTCACTTTCCCTGTACCAGTAGAATTTTAATAACACTGTGACTTCAATATTGTTAAACATGATATTTCAATTACATTTTATAAAATTATTCTCCTTTCCACTTACAAAAAAAAATCTAGATAATCTTAAAAAATAGTGTTGGCAATTTAAGAATTAAAAACATAACTAGACATAATTACATACACAGATAATAACTCCTTTCATCAATTCTTTTTTCCTTCTACTATTACATTCTTTCCTTTAATTTCTCCTGTGATTCCATCTCCACTGGGTCTCTCTGTATAACTGTATGCACCAAGATAACAGAAGTTGTACATTTTAGTATTGCAAGAACACTAAGATGAAGGACCTAAGGTGAAGTCTAATGTCTACAAAATAGAGGATGCTTTTGCCACTGGAGAGCTGCAGAAGGATCATGCAAGACACTTTCTGCCATGCTCATAACAATTATTTTTCCATACTTTGAGATCATGGGCATGCCATGCTTTATCAGTATTGCCATATTACTTTAACCAACAGCAGTCTTCAGGTGTTCCTGATGTTTTGACCTTGAAACCTGACATCTGATGGTCTTTCTCTAAACTGTGATCAACTAGTAAAATGGTATATCCTACACATATTAATGAACATTAATTTGTTTAACTCTCTCTCAAGCTTGTTAAATCCTAAGCTCTAAAGTTGTCAAATTGGTTATCATTTGATATCTCTCCATGTCGAACTATCACAGAATCACAGAATCACAGAACG